>NW_010224955.1:0-6247 GCF_000690775.1 Eurypyga helias
GACTGGGTGGGCTTAAAGGCCTTTTACAATCACAACAATTCTATGATTCTATGTCTCGGTCCCCCATCCCTGGTGTCACCCTGGACATTGACTATTTATTCTCTTCCTACAGTAACACTGAAGACACTCAAAAACCAGCACAGGTATCACCACCACCTTCCAACTACACCAGACGCAAGGCAACAAGAACATCCTACCCTCTTATTTTTCTCTACCATTAGTTTACTTTGTGCCTCTGGAAGTGCCGCAACCATTTTCACCGCTGCACAAAGTCATTAAGGACTTGAGTCTTCAAATACCGGCGGACATCACTAATTTTTACACATTAAGAAACTTTAACATAAGCATTTCTAGGCACACATTGGTGGTTCTGGTATGTTATACACCTCTCCCACTTCACATAGAGGAATATATTTCCCACTTGTACTGTACAGAGGCAGGGAAGAAGAAAGATGACCCAAAGGAGATTTTAAAAAATCCTAAAAGAAAAGAATAAATCTGACATGCAAGGAAGTTTATGAAGTGATTTTTCATTCTATTTTCAGACTAAGCATAAAATCTTTATAAACAGAGTGTTACTGAGCAATAAATATATTTTACAGCGTTTGTGAAACACTGACACTGAGACACGCATCTTTCAGGTTCTCAAAAAATTAAATTGTAGATCTAAAATTAAGGCCAATTGTAAAGGAAAGAACTAAATGATGCAAACATGAGTTTTTCTGGATAACAGACACTTCTCCATCTTGCTTAATGTCAATCCTTGTCTCCAGGTGAGCTTCCCATGCTGCCTGGCTTGTGATACCCCCCTTGGAGTGCTTCCTCCAGCTGTGGAGCCCTCAACATCAGAAGGATATAGACTGGTTGGAGCGAGTCCAGAGGAGGCCCCGAAGATGCTCAGAGGGCTGGAGCCCCTCTGCTGTGATGAAAGGCGGAGAGAGTTGGGCTTGTTCAGCCTGGAGAAGAGGAGGCTCCGGGGAGACCTTATAGCATCTTCCAGTGCCTGAAGGGGCTACAAGGAAGCTGGGAGGGGGGCGTTTTCCAAGGGCAGGGAGGGACAGGACAAGGGGTAACGGGGTTAAATGGAAAGAGGGAGGGTTATACTGGACATCGGGAAGAAGTTCTTCCTGCAGAGGATGGGGAAGCACTGGGACAGGTTGCCCAGCGAAGCTGTGCCAGCCCCATCCCTGGGAGTGTCGAAGGCCAGGCTGGATGAGGCTTGGAGCAACCTGGTCTATGGAAGGTGTCCCTGCCCATGGCAGGGGGGTTGGAACTAGATGGTCTTTAAGGTCCCTTCCAACCCAAACCATTCCATGATTCTATGATTTCCCTTCGTCTTTTGGGAAACTAGGATATAAGCCCTTTTGAGAGACCCATTCCAAGAGCTTTTATTTCGAAAGAGACCGGCATTTTCTCATCTCTTTTCACATCTGCACCAAAAAAACTATTTATTTCACATAAGGCGGCACAGAACCAAAGTTGAGTGTGAACAAAGGCAAAGCAAAATGAGTCGCATCTTCCTTGATCTGCACATTGCCTCTTTAAATTAATTTGATACTAATCGCATGCTAATCGTATTCAGCCAAAGCCTCCTTGAACATGAAACCCCTCCCTGACCTTACACTGCAGTCAAATGCCAGTAATTTTCAATTTCTCAGTTAAGGCATTTGAAGCTTGGTCCTCACTTAGGACTCGCCCAACAAAAATTAACTTCGAATTCATCTGGTGGTTAATTTAGGCAAGATACAAGGCTACGTCCCACCTTTCCCCAAAACCAGTCTGCTGAGACAGTATCCACCAGCTCAGGGATCATAGAATCATGGGATCATAGAATCACAGACCGGTTTGGGTTGGAAGGGACCTTAAAGATCATCCAGTTCCAACCTCCCTGCCATGGGCAGGGACACCTTCCATAGCCCAGGTTGCTCCAAGCCTCATCCAGCCTGGCCTTGGACACTCCCAGGGATGGGGCATCCACAGCTTCTCTGGGAAAGCTGTGCCAGCCCCCATGGCAGAGGTGCTCCAGTCCTCTGAGCATCTTCATGGACTCCTCTGAATCCTCACCAAGCTCATAAGGAACCCCGTTCCCATCATCTATTGTCTGTTTTCAGAAAACAACTAAATAAATCCACAAGCCTTCCATTTGAGAGAAGTTTGACATCTATAACAGGAACAAGCCATTTTGTCTTCATTGTATGAAAAATTTAATGGCTAATTTATAAGCATAAAGCAGCTCTTGACTTTGGAATTTGCTGATCTCAGTCTGCCCAAAAGTAAATGCTGAGGCAGGAAAAATCTTGACCTTTCGTTTGTTGAAGTTTATGATCTACTTAAAAGCCAGAGGATCCAAAAAAAAAAGAAAAAAGATGATTCAATTATGCTAGACAGCATATTAAAAATGAGTAAAGGAAATGTTTGTCTCAGCCTGAGACAGCGAGAGACGGAGAAGGAGGACGGGATCACTTGTTGCGCTCGGTGGCAACAAGCGGTTGCTCAGTGAGCCTGAACATGATGTGGCAAAAGATCTTTATTTCCTATTAACTGAATTAGGCAGGGCTTATAAAAATACCCCTTACGGGCCTCAGAAACCAGTTCCCCTGCGAGAAGTTTCGGCAGCGAAAAAAAACCCTGATGCTAGCAGCGCTGATGTTCTGGCAGCTTGTTTGCAGAGGAGGAAACGCCTGTACGCAGATGAATTCTGGGCTGGAAATCCCTTGGTTTACATCTGCTGGTGGCTTTCACCAGCAGGTATCCAATACATAAACGTATTTTTAAGAATATCTAACATATCTGTGTCCAAAACCATTCTCAGTAGTTCTCAAACATTTTCCCTCATATATCCCTATTAATTTCTTTAACTGGAGGCCTTTCCGACTTTTCCCTTCAAAATGAACTCTGCTGCACTCTTGTATTAAGTGCTCTTGTTCTGTTCTCAGACCGAGCCACATCCTCCTCCTGCTGATTATCTCAATTCTGTCATCTTCGCAATCCTCCTTCATTGTGTTTTCCTGAAAGGACTTCGCAGAACACACAGTTTGAAGACTGTTCTCTCTTGTCCTTTCCTTCCCCAAACAATGGCTTGGGAGACTCAGGTTGGCCATCAGGAAAAGCCTTTTGACTAAGTGGGTTCTGTGGTACCAAACCAGATTGACCCCAGGTTTGCTGGTGGTTTTCCCAGACTGGTTTAGGCCATGGTTGACCCAACCTGGTGTCGGTAGAAGTCCTGTTGTGAGCATTAGGATGGACTGGATGACTCCAGACATGATTCCAACCTGCCTTTCATCTCCGGCCTTCCAGTACCTGAAGGGGCTACACGGAAGCTGGGGAGGACTTTTTACAAGGGCCTGTAGTGACAGGACAAGGGGTAACGGGTTTAAATTGAAAGTGGGGAGGTTTAGATTAGATAGCAGGAAGGAAGTCTTCCCGCAGAGGGTGGGGAGGCACTGGAACAGGTTCCCAGAGAAACTGTGGATGCCCCATCCCTGGGAGTGTCCAAGGCCAGGCTGGATGAGGCTTGGAGCAACCTGGGCTATGGAAGGTGTCCCTGCCCATGGCAGGGGGGTTGGAACTAGATGATCTTTAAGGTCCCAACCAACCCAAACCATTCTGTGATTCTATGATTTCTCAGACCTCTACTTTCCTCCACAGTCTCAGGATGTACCTTTCTTGGTGTCAGATGTATTTGGTAACCGCTTACCAAAGACTCTGGCATCCAGTCAGAAGTTTCCTTGGCACCTGGTAGGACACCAGAAACCTTGGAGGGATAGGGTAGCACTCACAATTTGCCATCTATACTGCAGCCTATCAGTCAAACAGACGATGTTATCACGCCTCACAGGATCGTGAAAATTCAATTACCACATCAGCTACGATGCTAAAAAGGCACTAAAAAGTGTCTAACTGACATTTTTTTATTAACTTAGCGCAGAATTTGACCTACCAAAAATTACTGAGGCTTTGGTTAGAAAATTTTCCTGGATTATAAATATCTATCCTGTAACATCACCCAGTCACTATTAAAAAAAAAAGCAAAATAATATTCTAAGTTTTCACAGCTGAGACTTCATGAGCTGCTTCAGACCTTTCTCACAGTCAACCGTTGCTCCTTCTCCCTGGAGAAGCTGCACTTCAGTCCGACGTAAAACAAGATGCAAAAATAATATTAATAAAAAGACAATTTATGTTACTAATAAATCTAAGCTTCCCCTCTTCCAAGATCCTACAAAATATTAACTAATCCGTCACCACTACAGCTTGGTTTTTCAGATGCTGAGAAGCCTGCAGGATGGGCTCAAGATAAGCAAGACCAAAGGGCCAGGACCAAGATTCAGCTCCCAAGTGTCCAACGTGCTGCCATCGGTCTAGTGTTTCGAGGAGAGAAGAGTCAAGTACGTGAGAGTGTTTTGGAGATGGAGGCTCCCATCGAAAGGGTTTAAAGCATCATTTCGAAATGGGATGTGGCCAGCGAGTCAAAGGCGACACCGTTACAGCGAGCTGAGGACGCAGCCGCTTGCGGACGGCGTGGCCAAATCACGCCAGTTGCACCAACTCTTCTCTTTATTTCTACAGTATCACATTTTCTTTTCTTTTCCAGTGGAACTGAACCATATTAACCAACTTCTAACAGAAAAATCTCAGTACCAAAAAAAGTCACATTCTCCTTAAAGACATGCTTTAATTTATGTTTTTCTCCAAAATCTCCAACCGCTACCACTAATTACCTTCCTGCAATTTTTCTAATTACTGCCCTATGTACGGGAGAATCAGTTTCCAGCCATATCCTGAATACTGAAACCATCGCTCCTTCCCACACACTGCAAGAGGATCAAGATCTAGATTTGTTTCCGAGTGGATTACGCTGTCCAAACTTGACACACCAGAAATACAATATTCTTGGAATTAAAATCAGATGAAGGCACAGATGGCCTTTTAATAATATATGGGTCAGAATTCTCTTGGCTTTACTTGGTCAGCATTCAAATCCACCACGTTGCAGGTTTTAACCATGTGATTTATGACTTCCATGGTTGTTCTCCAATGATAGAATCACAGAATCATGGAATGGTTTGGGTGGGAAAGGACCTTAAAGCCCATCCAGCCCCACCCCCGGCCATGGGCAGGGACACCTTCCACTAGACCAGGTTGCTCCAAGCCTCATCCAGCCTGGCCTTGAAGACATCCTCCCGGATCCCATTTGCTGGTCACAGGCTTCCTTCTCCGTTCAAGACTGGAAACACAACATGGGGTTCAGGAGGAGGAGGATGGTGGAGCCATTCTCCAGCTCCAGCTCCTGGCAGGCAACACAGCAAATCCCTCCCTCTCTTTTCATTTGGTTGCACTGACGCATGGACAAAGATGAGGTATAAAGGCTGAGGAAGATGAAGATTAACAGTGCAAATGGAGGGAATCAATCCTCCGTAATAGTGCCTTCCTCCTTAAATATTTTGCAATCTTTGTTCTAAAACAAAGCTCTACAAGGGAAAATGAAGGAGAGCACAGGCTAAATCTGTTAGCGGAAAGTGAGCTTTGGCAAGAGGTCTGTTTATCATCCTCTTTTTGTAATTTGGCAAGAGGTACTGTATTAATGAGCCCAGGAGACTGAAAGTCTTCCCTACCCATAGGACAGGCAGATGCTGGCATTCACTCACTCTATTTGGAAATCAGTCTACATGGAAGAACAACAACAGACCCCAGATTTATGCTGGTCTTGGTGACATAAAAATGCCGACACTTCAAAATAGAAATATTACATCTATTAGTTGACTTAAATGCTAAAGACTTATTTGGGAAGGGATGCCATTCAGAGGGACCTGGACAGGCTGGAGAGGTGGGACCATGCCAACTGCATGGAGTTCAACAAGGCCAAGGGCAAGGTCCTGCACCTGGGTTGGGACAATCCCAAACACAAGTACAGGCTGGGTGGAGAGTGGACTGGGAACAGCCCTGAGGGGAAGGATTTGGGGTGCTGGGAACGAGGAGCTGGCCATGAGCCGACCGTGTGCGCTGGCAGCCCAGAAAGCCAACCCCATCCTGGGCTGGATCCAGAGCAGTGTGGCCAGGGGGGCGAGGGAGGGGATTCTCCACCTCTGCTCCGCTCTGGGGAGACCCCCCTGCAGTTCTGCCTCCAGCTCTGGGGCCCCCAACAGCAGAAGGACACGGAGCTGTTGGAGCGAGTCCAGAGGAGGCCCCGGACATGCTCCGAGGGCTGGAACCCCTCTGCCCTGGGGACAGGCTGGGAGAGTTGGGG
>NW_010224955.1:6486-6835 GCF_000690775.1 Eurypyga helias
AGGCTGGATGAGGCTTGGAGCAACCTGGGCTATGGAAGGTGTCCCTGCCCATGGCAGGGGGGTTGGAACTAGATGGTCTTTAAGGTCCCTTCTCAACCCAAACCATTCTATGATTCTATGATTTAATCACCTCCACCTCTCAAACACCAACATGGATGTGATAGGGTGGTCTACAGCTTACTCCCCTCCCCTTGCCCACAAAAGCTTTGCACTGCATTGGCTGAAGGCAAATCAGGGCTGGTGGGGATCCCTGTCCCATCAGAGCATCCTCAACATCTCACCAGCTGCCCAAACCCAACCGCCTCCATGACCAAATCATGCCGTGCTACTGGTGGGGGGGGGGGAAGGG
>NW_010224955.1:6910-7125 GCF_000690775.1 Eurypyga helias
TCACAAATACGTGCCTCTTGCATTGCACCCTACTGCTCTAGTACCTATCCAACTCACCCCATACCTGGTTTCTTCACTGCTCGCTGTTTCTTTCTAGATCATACAATCATTCTGTGATTCTATCATAAAAGCTTACCCCGAAGCAGCTAAGCAAATACTGGTCTTCACCCGTGAACATTCCTGTTCACCTCAAATTGATTTCTCCTGAGTGTAAG
>NW_010224956.1:0-973 GCF_000690775.1 Eurypyga helias
CGCTTCCAACCCAAACGATTCTATGCTCAATATATAATTTGGGAGAAATTGGAACAGGGGTCTCTCTCTTTCTCTTATTGCCTCTGTCTCTCTCTCAAGCTGTGGGTCTGGCTTTCGGGGTTTTGCTTACACTCTCTCAGCTTCTGGCTCTCTCTGCCTGGGCCTGGCTGGACGTCAGTGTGCAGGTGGTAATGGGGGTGAATATAACTTATTTTCTTTTCCATTATTTTTATTACATGTTAGTAGTAGTGGTAATATTTTCAATACATATTATTAGTAGTAATATTAATATTATTGGCATTGTTTGTATTATTGCTATTGTTAGAATTATTAATATTGTTATTTAATTTGATTTATTTCCAATTATGAAATTGTTCTTATGTCAACCCGTGAGTTTTCTTTTCTTTTGCTATGATTCTTCTCCCCTTCCCATTGTGGGAGTGGGGAGGTGAGAGAGCAACTGTGTGGTACTTTGTTGAGTGGGATTAAATGTCAACATCTCTGCTGTGCAGGTTGAGATGACCCTAAAATGAACATTTCTGAGAGAACGTCTTCCCACAGATCTTATATTGGAATGGTTTGATGCCTGCATGTGTCAGTGGGGAAAGTTTTTCTGATTGAATGACTTGGCACAGAAAAGGTACACGGTTTATGCATCTTTGAGTGATTAGCATAGTTTTCTAGATGCCAAAATAATCTTGTATATTTATATTTCCCAAATATAGATATTTACATCTAGGATTGTCATTAATATAACTTAGTGAATAATGGAGAGACAGAGGACAATTAGGATGTAAATCAACATTCCCTAAAGTAGACAGATGTTGTGGTTTAACCCCAACCAGCAGCTTGCTCACCTCCCCTCTCCCCCAGTGGGATTTAGAGGACAATCAGAGGAAAAGACAAGGAAAACTGTGGGTTGAGATAAGAACAATATAATAATCTAAAAGAAATTAAATGTAATAATTATATA
>NW_010224956.1:1098-33092 GCF_000690775.1 Eurypyga helias
AACCACCTGCTCCCCCCCTGCTGACCCACCCCCAGCCAGTTCCCGAGTAGCGAGAGTCAGGGCCCAAGACCCAGAACCCAAGAACCATGCCAAGCCTGGGAGAGAGATTGCACCAGAGCCGGAGAGAGCCCTGATAAATGAGAGAGAGAGAATGTGATCCCTGGCCCACCTCCAATTTAAATACTGAGAATGTAATTTTATGGAATGAAATATCCCTTTCTTTAGTTTGGGTCAGCTGTCCAGGCTGTGTCCCTTCCCAGCTTCCATTAGAGAAGAAGCTGGAAACACAGATGCAGTATCAGAAACTGAGAAAGGCCATTACTTGATGTAAACATCGCTTAGCAACAACTAAAAACATTAGCATGTGATCAATATTCTTCTCAGCACGGGATCCAAGACATAGCATCACACTAGTTACTGTGAGGAAAATTAACACTATCCCAACCTAAACCAACACAGCTGACAAGCCCCATAGATGTAACTACTGTGACATTATTTTTGTACATAAACTCGGTTTTGAGAAAACATCTAAACCAGCAACATGGTAAAAATATATTGGACGGTGCCAGTTCTGTGATGTATGTACATGAATGTTCCTCTCATACCTTTGAGACAATGAAAAGTAATGGGAGAAATCCAGTAGGAATGGAAGTAATTGGAGAAAAAAGAGGTATGAGGAATCTTGCATTAGTTTTTATTGAAAACAAAAGCAATTATGGTAAGAAGTTTTCTTGTTTTTGGTTTTTTTGTTTGTTTGTTTGTTTTTTAATTTGAAATTTTTTTAAAATTTATTATTTCCAGGTCTATTAGACGTGGAAATTCTAGACTATTCTAGACCTAAATTCTAGACTATTTCATAGTCTATTATTTCCTGAATAATCTATTTCCCTTTTTTCCTGAAGGGCTTTTTTTCCATGTGTACACTTTCTTTTGTGATAGACACATTTCTGAATTTAAAAAATCTTGGCTTTAGCAAAAGTGCGTACAGTTATATAGCAGAGTTAATTTCTTTCCCAGGCTGGCAAAACCACATTAGGTCGATCCTCAGAATCATCACTACTGTTGTACCTCTTCCTACCAATTTATTACCATAGGTTCTCTCTTCGGGATGGCGGTTCATTCAACAGCAGGTAAGCACCAGAAAGTTGAATGTGCCTATACTGAACTTTGCCACACCAAATTCCCATTGTGCAGGTGGGTATAAATGGTTTTCTCAACATCATATGTCAGGTTAATGGCACACTTTGAAGAGAAAACTGATATTCTGCTTTCACCAGGTCTTTCTCATGAGCCTGTATTATTCTTGAAGACAATAGCAAAACTTTGCATAACTTTGCATAATCCCTAAAGAAACTTGTTTATTTTAGTACAAAGTAGTTGTCACTGAGCAAAAATTATAGACTATAATTTATTAGGCATAACTAAATAAATCTACCAGATACTGCCAGTGATGCCAATATTCATAGTGTTTGAAGAATATGGATCAAAATGAACACTCTTTACATTTAGTTCTATCCTAAATCCATGAGTGTTTGTATGCCATAGAATTAGTCAGAAGCCAAGGAGTGACAGGATTTTGTCTTTGTATATTAGTCCTGTAACCTTGAACTTTAACGTATATTGAACAAACAGTTCGGAATACTGTATAAATTACATTTTTTTAATTGGAAAATACATACTGTACATCAGAGGCTTGTTCAAACGTTGCCTGATTGTTCTCTTCACAGCATAATTTCAAGATTAATTCTGTTCATCTGCTTTGGCAATTCAGCAATGAGTCATCTTCCCTTTGTGTGGTCTGTGTTACTTATGATTCCTCTCTGTATTGAAAAGGAACAATTTAGTTGCTAGAATCTTTGTAAGAAAAGAATATCTGCATCTCTTATTCAGCAAATAAAACATATTAAGAAAAGTTATTGCTGCATCCTGGGAGGTAGTAGTTCCTTAATAGCACCATTCTAACTCCACCAGAGACCAAGTGAATGTCAAAAACTTCACTTTATTGTCAAATTCAGTTTCCACAACACTTCCTAAGATCCTAGGAAAATGTCAAGTAAATCCAACACAATTAGAGGTATCCTTGACTGAAAGGCCATGCTATTCTCCCTGAAGAAGTTATCAAAGGAACATTTTAGAGGCCGTTTGCTCGGTACCTGTGGAGAATTTATAGCTTGTACTTCACATTTTCTTAAATTGAGAAAAAAAAAAAAGGAAAAGAAGAAGAAAGAAAAAGAGAGAATTGTTCTTGGCAATGAGAACCTGGAGGCTGATGCCAGCACCACACAACATAATATGGATTCAGTATCAAAGCATGTTGCTTTATTCTGTAACCCATATTTAGGAAATTATTTGTGGCTAGCACACTAAACCATCAATGTCACAGATACCCTCAATTCAACTGCTTAAATATGTTCTTAAAATGTAAAAAAAAAGGAAATTATTTTCCAACTCAACCTCTTTTTAAAAGATGTAGTTAAAGGATTTCCATATTTTTCTTTTTATAATTATTATAATGCCATAATTCATATTAAGTATGTTCCTCCATGGTTTTCCTGAAGAATTTTGTGATTTAGGCTGTAATATGTTTTATTTCAGCAAGATTTTTTTTTTTTTTTTTTTTTAAATCTGAGATTTAGGTACCTTTATCTTTCCACCTAATAGAATTCCTCTGAGTTGGGCATGTTATCTGGTATTTGAAGTAATGTCATATTATGTGTCATAATATTATTGTTAATAAAAAAGATGAAAATTAAGATCTGGTATTTCCAGAGAAAATGAAGAAAAAAACAGACGAAACCGTAAAAATCCATCAACAGCACCACCCCGTCCAAACCCCTTTTAAAGCATAATGAGGGTATTTTATAGGGAAAAAGTATCTTGATATCATATGGGCTGTATTTACTTCTTGGGCAGAGAACTTCTAAATAAGTTATTTTAACTTGCAGTAAGATTAAAAAAAAAAAAAAGGAACACATAATTGAGCACTGCTTCAATTCTCTATAAACATACTGTTGTAGTCTTGTGAATGGTCCTGTTCAACTCAGGGGAACTATACGCATATGTTAAATAAAAGGAGTAAGAACTTCTTTGATCTATATTTAATTATGGACTAGAGGTAAATTCTAACAATAATATTAGTAATGGATTTCACAGGATATTAATATATAAAAGTCTGTTAGGAATATCCTTACATAAAATACATTCCACACAGGTAAGAAATAACACCTTATTAGCTTGAATAAAGACCATAGGTCGAATTATGAATTTGTAATATAAAACTGTATTGGATAGACTTGTAAGCATATTTTTATATACTTTATATCTTTTGTATATTTTCTCCATCTTCTCTGTTTCCATTTCACAGCCAAATTTATTTGGTCCAAAAAACCCAAACCAAACCAAACAAAAAAACCCCACAAATCACAGAATATTATGGAGATTTTATTCAGATAAACTAATATGTCTCAATGTACACTACCATAGAATAATTTGGAAGTGCTAGCACTGTGAGAGCATTGTAGATTTCTATAATATATGCTACATAAGAAGATGCCTAACCTTTCAATTTCTCTAAACCTATGTCTCAATTTTTTTTTCACAAAAAACTCCCAATGCTGTGTCTGAGAGGAAAGATCATCTTTATCATAGCTCACAGACTCTGTCTTTTCCAAATCATTTAATCAACTTTGAGCATGATTCTGTGTCCAGGTTATTTGACAGAAGGCTGATCTCTGTTATTTCTTCAACAGAGAAAAGTTCCTGTCAGCATCAGATGAAGAATTAGTTTTTCATTGGAGTTTACACTCCTAGGTACAAGCCCCATGAAATCAAATGCAGGTATGTGCACATAAGTGTATGTGCACTCATATATATTTGACTCCATTGTGGTTACAGACTGTTGGATAATCTTTACCAGCAGAGGAAATCTTCAAAAAAGTCACAGTCTTATAAGACCAAAATCTTCTCTACATGTATCATTGTCATTCTTCCAGGAAATGTCAAAATAGGTGAATTCCTAGATCACTTATTGAAGCCCTTGTTTTGGTTTAACTCCATCTAGCAACTAAGCGCCATACAGCTGCTCACTAACCTCCTCCCTCCACCAGTGGGACAGGTTGGAGAATTGGAGGAGGAAAAAAAGAAAACTCGTGGGTTGAGATGAGAATGATGTAATAATTGAAAATAAATGAAATTAATTATAGTAATAATACAAAGAATACTAGTAAAACTAACTCTAATAATACTAATATTACAACTAATAATATATAAGGAAAATAATGCTACCACTTTTAATTATAATGTAATGGAATTAAAATAATGGAGAATTAAACAAATAATGCAACTGCTCACCACCTGTTGACTGATGCCCAAGAGCCCCGAAAGCCAGCAGAACCAGACCCCTAAGAGATAGATCAATCAAGAACAAGACTCCTGGCCTACTTGCCCCAACATATGTACTTAGCATGATGTTTCAGGGAATGAAATATTCCTTTCATCAGATTAGGTCAGTTGCCCGGGCTGTGTCCCCTCCCAGCTTCTTGTAGGGAAGAAGCTGGGAACACAGGAGCAATATCAGAAACAGAGAAAGTTCCTGACTTGATATAAAAAATTGCTTAACAACAACTAAAAACATAAGTATCAAAATACTTCTCAGCACAAACCCAAAACATAGCCTCATACTAGCTACTACTGAGAAAAATTAACTCTATCACAACTAAAACCTGCACAGCCCTAAAACATATGGTTTTGGTGAATAAATTTCACATAATAAGGAATATCTACTATATATACTTTTCTTCACAGATACCTAGTCTTCCATTTTTCCTCTTTTCTCTCTTTTTCCTCCCTCCTTTTTACTCTATTATTTTTTATTTAAGAACATTCTAACAGACTGAACCACAGTAATATCTGTTAGTTCACTAGTTCACTTATTCTTAAACGATTTCTCTCTAGTTTAATTATGGTTATTTCTCATGGTTGTGGGCAAGTTTGCCTTATTTTTTTTTATTATTATTTGTTAAGAAGTGGTTGGTTTGTGGTTAGTTTTCATTTCCTAAAATGAAAACTCGTAAATTAAAAACTGTTTCCTTGAATTGTGTATGAATTGTATATTTAGTGTCACATTGGATAAAAAGGGCAAAGAAAATCTAACATAAGTGTCCACATAGCACAAGGTTTCATACTTGTGCTGGGTTTAATCAGGAAGATTTTGTCATTCCTGTTGGCTTTAGCTCATCTGGGAGTGTAGACATCTCTGCAATGGCAATGATTCGTGCCATCAAAAGTCCAGCCACAGTTACATGTTAAATCTTAGACTATTTTCTGATTATGTGCTAGCAAGTTACAAGAATCTAGCAAGTTGGGTAGTTAGTCTGACTTCAAATAAATTGGATCAAATCCTTTGGGAATATGTGTGCCATATTCAGTAATGCCATAATGGAAATTACTGACCTACCCTTTAGCTAGCAGATCCATTAGGGCAGCACTGTACAGCACCATGTACAGATATTCTAGGGCTCCAGTAATAGCTGAAACAGGCAAAATTTCCCTCCAAGTGCCTATAAAGTCATCTATCAATTGCTTTTTTTTTTATTATTATTTTTATTTTGGCACTTAGTGGCACTTATTTTAGATACTTTGTGCAGCACTTCATAGATGGGCTCAAGCCTGGTGGTGGATAGTCTAGATCCCTTACTGTTAATAGTGATCTTCCAATAATTTAAAAATAAAAATGAAAATGTTATCACATTTATGCTGTAATAGTTCTGTTACCTTTTATATGGATATTGAAGCTTCACAACTAAAATTGTACGCATGTTCCTTTAATTATCACAGACTAGGAAAAGTAATCTTTTATTCATTAAATATGCATCAGACGACCATTTCTTTAATGGCAATACGTTATCTATTTGAGGGTATCTTGAGTTTAAAATTCAAATTATAAGAAATTAAAATAAAAGGCAATGCTATTAGAGAAACTGTGACCTAATTTATGTGACATTGAACCCTCAGTATTTGTGGAAAGAATTTGAAGTAGTATAATAGTCAGTAAAACCTCACTACTTCTTATGTTCAGTTTTAGAAGAAATCTCTGATGTTCAATACTCTGAAGAGAATTACTCCAATTTGAAAAAAAGCTATGCCATTGTGGGGTTGGGGAAGGAGGGAGTGGGAAGTGTTGTTTGTTTGTTTTTAAATGCAGCTATTTATGAAATAACCATAAATATTTAGGTTTCAGTCTAAGATTCATTTATTGGCTCCCAGTCAGATAACAGAAGGCTGACAAAATGATACTGATGTGCTTAAAGGACCTGTGTTAAATTTATTTGGTCCAGTGTTACTTTTCTTCAACCCTAGCTATAATACTGTTACAGCTATTTCATTGAGCATTAAAAAAAAAAAAAGCAGTCCTCTTGGCACTGAGACCTGTTGATTTATCCAGTTATTAAGGAACCAGATTTTGCATTGTGCCTTGAAATGTAGAAATGGAAAATTGTTTCACCTCTCTTCTGTATTCTTATAAATGTAGGGAATAAGTTGGAGATTTTGATATGTAAACAGATCATTTAAATTTAATGTCATACATGTGAAAGGTCATATGTTTGTCTAAAAATATCCAAATAATGAACCTTCCAAAAACTTCCAATGTAATAAAAACCAACTTGTGGCTAAGTGCAGTCTAACCTGGTTTTAAATGTAACAGTATATATATTGCTGATCATCCTGATGTACAAAAATCAAACTAAAAATCTTCTGTAGGTGCAGTTAGAACACCCTAAGTTGCAATAAGAAACATAGTTTCAATTTCATTTCGTTGGCATGGAAATTATATATCTATTTGGTAAATTGATCACACTATATTGTGGTGCGGTTTTCTCTTTTTAGGGGATGGTGTTTGTTTATTTAAGTGTAGGGGGGTGTTTGTATGTGAAGGCTAATAAAGACATCTAGGGTATGTCTTAAAATAATTTCTTAGCTCATTAAGAGGAATGTTAGTAAGGTCATAATTAACAATCAAATGGAAACAGGGATTTTAGATCTTTTATAGATATTTCAAAAGAAAGAAATGCTAAAAAGCAAATTTTTATGACGGCAATGAAATTCATTCACTAGGAATATTTCAGAGTCTGACTGCCACTTTGAGCTTTTTTTTAAAAGAGTAACAAAATATTTAGGCAAAACAAAGTAACTTAACCAGATGAGATTCAAAATAATTGCAACACTTATTTGCCAGAACTTTGTCTTCTGAGATTGTGAACCTTCACTCAAATCCAGTGGAGTAAGACTAAAACCAATACACAGGTACTGGAACAAGTGGGCTATCAAGAAAAAGGGTAAAAGAAGGACCATCATCTCAAATTCTGTAAAGGACAGACCTACCTCTTAGACAGTACATATGTGTCGAGTTTAGTCAGGAAAGAGTTAAATCTCTTTACAGTGGGTGGTATGAAGCTGTGTTCCTGGATTTATGCAGAGAGCAGTACTGATAAGGTGTCTTAGCTGGCACTGGAGAATGCCTGCACCAATTTCAAGGTCTCTCTCAGCTTCCGATACTGCAGCTGCGTTCCCAACTCTCTCACTGCAGGCAGTGCAGGGGACACACAGCTTAGACAGCTAGCCCAAACTAACGGAAGGAGTATTTCATTCCATAGTACGCCATGCTTGGTACATAGGCAGGGAGTGGGTCTGGGAGCCATTAATATCTCTCTCTCACACTCTCTAACAGTCTAACTCTTTTGTTAGCTGCTTTGCTAACTCCTGTGCTGGCTCGTTTGTGAGGGAGCTGGTGGGTTTGTTTAGTTTTCCCGGTTGTGCTATCGCTGATAGGCTTCGCTTGGAATCTTCTGCAATAGCTCTTGGGCTGCAGCCCTTGGGCTGCGGCTCTCGGGCTGTGATCGCTCTCAGGCTGTGATCGCTCTCGGGCTGCGGCTCTTGGATTCTCTGGGTCTGACTTTCACTACTCAGCACCTGGTCGTGCATTGGTCAGTGGGTGGTGAGAAACTGTATAATATTGTATCATATTGTATCTTATGTTTTATTTTCTATTACTTTACTTATTAATAGTGGTATTTGTTTATATTATTTTAGATTCAATTATTAAATAGCTCTTATCTCAATTTTGTGAGCTTCCTTGGTTTTTTTTTCCCTCCAATTCTTCCCCTCTGCTGGAGGAGGGGAGGGGGGATCTATGAGAGCAGATTCATGATGTTTTGCTGGCCAGAGTTAAACTACGACATACCAACACTAACGCAACAATAAAGCAACATAATAATTGATTGCTTTTCCTAGGTCGTTTAATAAGCATTGCAAAATTGACTCTGCTTGCTTTTGTGACTACATTAGTTTTTGCAGATTTTAGCCACCTTGCACTGTTCCTTAATTTGCTGAACATCATCTGTTTCAAAACCTATGTTATAGCCTTCTCACCTGACAGAACTAAAAAAACCTACTGTCAATGTTCAACTATATTGTATGCAACAAATTTAGCACTTCCTTGCCATGATTTGAAGTAGTCTTCATTTCAACCAGCTTCAACTCTCTTCTCAATATAAAAAAGTTGCAATGATGATGATGGCGCTGAGTAATGCTGCACAGTGGGTTTGGCATGATTATTGGGTTGTTGTTTGGCTTTCTATTTGTAGTTTAGATGATGGCATCTGCTTGCTGAAGAGATTATGTGTTTATCATATCATTTATGTAGGCACTTAACTCCAGAGAAGGGGCCTAATTTCCTGTTGACTGTAGTCACTGAAGTTATTTTCTTTTGTCATAATGAAAATCAATGGGCTCATACAGCACTACAAATCAATTTCTTCCATTTATATTACAGTGCTTCTCCGTGCTTCATTGTGTGTAAACAGACTTCTCACTCACAATCCATTACAATTCATCTAGAAACAGGAAGAATTTTTTTTTTAAATTTTTAAATCTGCTGAGTATTTTTTTAAAAGATAAAACTGCTGGAAACATAGAATGTTTCCCTCTGAGCTTTCAGAAAGAAAAGCTGCTTAGTTGCAAATCAAGACTAAAGATTTGAAAATTTAAGGAGTAAAGGGTTACTGGCAAATAAAATACTTCAATATTGCTTACTTTACCCTTACACAGTATTTGTTTAAGCTGCATTGGAACTAACTATTTTGACATGTTATTGTAGAAATTGTTGATGTAATGACTTCATTCTCATGAAATATTTAAAAAATATGGATTTAGTAAACTGTTATAGAATATATGAAAAAGTCTCAATCAGGTTTACTTCTCAGTTAAGAGAAGGTACTTAATATGCATATAGTAATATTAGTAAGCATATTTAATAGAGACAAAATATGTGAGATTGTCAGAGCTGTGACATTATATATTGTGTACAAATATCAAGATTATGTCATAAAGCTATATCATAAGATGTTCTGCTTCACTTTTCTCTCATTCACTGTATAACCAAAAGGAGTAAGAATAGAAATATTGATAAAGGAGAGATAATTTAAAAAAAAAAAAAAACAACAAAAAACCCAAAACCCACACAAAAAAACCCCACCAAACCTCGATATAATATTCATCATGTTATAACAATAATCTTATACTCTTAAAAAAAAAGTATTATTATTTCATAATGGCTATATTTCTCCTGATTTCTTTCCTGTACAGATCAGGGACAAAACTCTTATGTCCTAAAAGTATATGTAAATTATAATGACCTAAAACAGTGATTTCTACAAATGTAGGGGGCATTTTATTGAAGGTAGGAACTGTCAATAGATACACAATCAACTGGATCAAATGGATATTGGTTTAAATTGAAAGCAGTGAGGTTTAGATTAGATATGAGGAAGTTCTTCACAGAGAGGGCACTAAACCGGATTGCCCAGAGAAGTTGTGGATGCCCCATCCCTGGGAGTGTTCAAGGCCAGGCTGGATGAGGCTCTGAGCAACCTGGTCTAGTGGAAGGTGTCCCTGCCCATGGTAGGGGGGTTGGAACTAGATGGTCTTTAAGGTCCCTTCCAACCCAAACCATTCTGTGATTCTATGATATTAATAAATAGGGATGCATTGCTCCAGGAAAGCTCAGACTCAGTTCAATACAGTTAAAAGTGAAACATGTTACATCCTTACATGTGCAAGCAGAAGTAGGAGAACAAACTTGGTTTCAATAATTTAGTGAAGTATAACATCTCTCTTGGACTGCAGCAAAGACTTGGGGTCTGCAGATCTGACTGAGGCAAGGCTTTTTATTGGAGGTATAAAAGGACAATAGAAGCAGCACAAATGGAGGAGGCTAACAGACACATCAGTATGTGGGCATGGAAAGGAGCTGCATACACTACACTGCTGAAGGCAAAGCAACACTTACCAGTAAGGGCTGATGTGCCACAGGGGATGGTGTCCACCAGCTGTAGCAACTACACCCAGCACAACATAACTATGCTGGAAGGAGGATGGGGCAACCCAGGCCTGTGGCCACAGGACCTCCCGGTGCCTCTTATGGAGCTGGGGCTTGCAGAGCTGCTGTCCCTGCCTGGGGATCAGGGTCAATAGGGTAAGGAGCTGTGGTAAGGGGAGTGCAGATGGCACAGCATCAAGAGAGATGTAAATGAGACTGGCACAGTCTTCTCTGAGGCCCTGCACAGAGGAGAGCTCTGTCAAGAACCAAAACTATGAGCCCTGGGTTTAGGCTTTGGCCACATGAAAATTGGAGGTTCCCAGAGGCAAATAAAGGTGTATCCACACCAAGTAGCTAACAATTTTCAGTGCTTTATTGAGCAAGGGTCAAAACTTCACTCTTAATGAAAATGCTCAAAAAGGAGAGGAAATGACAGAAAGAAAAAGACAGCGAAAGAGAATGAAAAAGAGAGATATCACTACCCTCGGCTCCAGTGTTGTTTAGGTCTCCTATAGCATGGATCCAAGGTAGTGGTACACCACTGGGCAGGGGATTGACTATCTTTTATATGTCCAGTTTTCCTAGAACAGTCCCCCTAGGCGGAGTGTGATTAGCATACATGCAGAAGTTGAGCTGGTGCATAAGGGAAGATGGGGGGAAGATAATTGCCAATTAAAAATAATGTAAGATAGTGATAAAACCAAAATTAAAACCATCTTCCCCCCATCTTCCCTTATGCCCCAGATCAAGTTTGGTCCTTTATTCTCAACTCTTCTACCTCCAACTCCTGGGCAGTACAGGGGGACAAGGAATGGGCGTTGCAGGCAGTTCATAGCACTTTATCTCTGCTGCTCCTTCCTCTTCACCTCCACCAGCATGGATTCCCTCCCATAGGATACAGTCCTTCATTAACTGCTCCAAAGTGGGGGATTCCATGTGTTGCAGTTCTTCATGAACTGCTCCAGTATGTGTCCTTTCCATTGGGTAGAATTCTTCAGGAACAGAGTTCTCAAACATGGATCTCCCCCAGGGTCACATTTCCTGCCAGAAAACCTGTTCATGCATGTGCTTCTCTCCACAGGCTGCAGCTCCTGCCAGGAGCCTGCTTTATCATCTGGTGTCTATGTGATGCAGTGTGGCTATCTGCTCTGACATGGTCCTCAGGGCTGCAAGCAGACAACCTGCTTCACTGTGGTATTCTCCATGGACTGCAGGGGAATGTCTGCTCTGGCACCTAAGGGACATCCTCCCCCTCCATCTTCTCTGACCTTGGTGTCTGCGGAGTCATTTCTCTCACATATTCTCACTTCTCTCTTTAGCTGTTGTTACAATTTCTTGTAACAGAACCACAGAGGATGTGTGGAGTGATTGTGTAGGTCAGCATCTGTTTGCAAAGCTGGTGTCATTAACAGGGATTTGGCTTTTGTGACAGCAGGAACCTCTGAGGTTCTGCTAGGGAAAGACAGGATCCACCAGAATGGGGGAGAGCTGGCCAGCATGGTGAGGAGAGTGTTAACTCAGGAACCAGGTGGGAGTGGAACAGGACAAACCACTGTCAGTGGAAAGGAGGGGAAAGCAAAGTGTACAGGGTGTCTGTAAGATGAGACACCTCAGGAAAGATAAAACAAGGTGAAAGGAGGTCCTCCTCAAGTATATGCTCACAAAAGTGCACACTCCTTGAAAAATTCAGGAGTAATTAGAACTCTCATGCAGCCACAGATCTGGACCATTCTTGGAATAACTAATACACTGTGGACCGTGCACAATGGACAGCTATATGCTCTTTAAGACAGATCATCAGAGAAGACGAGGGGCCAAAGATCTTGGCCTGTGTCTGAAGGAGTAGCTTAGGTTTAGGGAGCTCTTCTATGGGACAGACCGTGGGCCAGTGGAGAGCTTGAGAGTCAGGGTCAGGAGAGAGGCAACTAAGGGGGATATCATGGTACAAGTGTGTTACACATCAGGTGGAGGATGTGGACAAAAGCCTTTGAACACCTGAAGAAGTCTCTGTCACAGACTGTGATTCTCACGCTGGAAGGGCAGCATAGTGGGATACAAGCAGTCGTCAGGATTTCTGGAGTGCATCAGGAAGAACTTGCTGAAACGGGCACTGGTTGGGCCAACCAGGAGTGACACACAGATGGATGTCCTATTCACTGACAAGGAAGAATTGGTTGTGGATGTGGTAATCAGCAGCAGCCTTGGCAGTTTTGGCATGAAATGGTGAGATGTGAGATTCTGTGTAGAGTAAGAGAGTAAAATAGCAGAGGATAGACTCTGGACATTAGTAGAACAGATTTCAACTTATTCAGGACCCAAATCTGTCAAGATTTATGATTTTTAATTTAAATCAGTTTACAGTGTGAAAGTATGATTCAATAATTGGACATCTCGCAAGGCAGGAGCGGTTCCAGAGAAAAGCCAAAATGCAGTCTGAAGGAATTCTTAGTAAAACTTTTTAATTAAAATTATGAAAAGAAGATTTATGCTTGAAATAAAAAACAGGTACATGACACAACAGTTGAAAATCAGTATAACATTCTCTCAGCACATCTTCAGCTTTCTCTTAGAAGGTGTAACCAGGACAACTCTCACTTTTGTGATGGGAGGTCCATCCCTACCAGATCCTTATAACATGGAGACAACATGTAACTACTTCCAGCGTATAACAACTTGTTACAATATATGGTATCTTGTCATTCCTTTTTTGTTCTACTGATACATTACAGTTTTTGCGCACCTTTATGACTACTCAATAGACCTTACTAGGGATTTCATTGGCTAAAAAAGGGCACGTGGTAAGTAAGGCTTAAGGTGAAAATAGGTATGAAGGTGGTGTGTGCACAAGAATACAGGGACTCCTAGGAAAAGATTGTAGTCATTGTCCTAGGCAATTTTCTGAGACTACTGCTTCTCAGTTTCTCTTTATGAAGGCAATTTGCTTTGTGACGAAAGTAGCTAATTTTCCTTTGGACTAAAAATAAATTTTGAATCTTCCTGGGCACTCTCCTACTCACCTACTCTAGAGTCACTCTTCGTGTGTGAGTGGTTTGTATTTTGTTTTGGTTTGGTTCCCCCCCCCCCCCCGTTTGTTTGTTTTTTTGGGGGGGTGTTTTTTGTTTGTTTGTTTGTTTTGGGTTTTTGTTCTTGTTTGTTTGTTTCTGTTGATGGAAAGACAGTCATAATCCAAAAATAGTGAAGCTTTTGTTTCGTTGTCCACTTTCTGATCAGGATGAGTACAATAGTGGATAGATATAATGCATTTTTTTGAATGGGCCAATAGGAATTTGTCACTTTACAGAATAAAGCATAGAAAACAGAATCAGATGCACATCACTATGCTGCGCATAAAGGTTAATCCAGGTTTTATTGACTATATCTGATAATATTGAACTATAGTTGTTAAACCTCCATTTTTCATGGAAATGAAACCATCATAAAATCAATCTGAAATGCAATTTCATTACTACTTTTGTCTTTGTATTGTGACTCATTCCATTACAAAATTGCAAAAACCCTAGCACAATCTCCTAAGCTTTGAAAGAGCAGCCAAAAATGCTTTTTTTCCCCTTATATCATTGTCTGCCTTAATTTAAAAACCAGTGATATAAAAGGAGGAGGAAACAAACCAGCAAAATACTCATCTTTTTTACTTTGCTTTACCTGTCAAGTCTTCTTACATTTTTCATGAACAATCCATTTTAAAGTCTCATTGTTCTCTACCATGCAAGTGATTAGAAGTTTCAGTCACCCTTAGAAATATGTTAAGTTATGTAAATATAATGGATACAGATAGTCAGTGAAGCATGATAACCATTCAGTAAATTAACTTTTCTAGTATCCTCCCTTAGACAAAGGAATGTTAACAGAGATGAGTTTAAATGGAGCATCAGACTTTGTGGGTTTAGCATATGAATCTCAGGATGCTGTGTCAAAAATATGTTTCAGTGACGTATTACATCAAACTCAAATCTCTAACAGTACCTGTTTAATCTCTTTTCAAGTATTTTAAATTAGTATTTCCTCTCAAATATCTGCTAACATAGATTAAAAACTGAGAACAGCAATACGAAACTCCTAGGAAAATGTGATTGGTAGGGACTTCTCAGTCAACCTGCACGCCCTGTAGTCAGACACTTAAAAAAAAAAAAAAAAAGATGTTTAGCCCAGAGGGCCTCATACCATGACTCACAAACCATTTTCCACTCAATACCACAAAATGAAGTTTTTCAAGCTGTGCTGGAACTATAACTCATGCACAGAAGAGAGCAACATATCAAACACTGTTAATCTAGTTTGCTGATATAGCAAGTTAAAATCTTTCGTATACTATATGAAATATATGCATCATAAATAGTGTAGAAGCACACCTGCGCTACCTGAATTATTTTATTTATTCAGCTTCCTGAGACCATTTATTTCTGTTATACAGAAGTGAGGTAGTTTTCTTATACATTTTTACAAGAATAAAACTTGTCTTGCATAGTAGTCTCACAACACTTTTTACAATGCTTATCTAGTATTTGCAGCTTGTGGGGAAGAAGGCCCTCAAAAGCACACACAAATCAATTCTCCCAGTCCTTTGAAAACTGTTTTACTTTTTTTTTTTCCCCCAAAAAAAATACGTATGCTACTCCACAATAGCAACTGTACATAAGTATATTCCATTAAACATAAGACTAATGGGAGTCTAAGCATATGCCTCACATGGAGAAACATTGAAGATATCTAAATTACATGTTTAAAGCCAACTCTTATCCCAATGCCTGAGAGTTGCTGTGAAACATATAACTTTACTTCAACAAAATTCCTTCAGAGGACATGTTCAGTTAACATGCGTACGTGATCAAATCATCTGCTAGATATTTGTATCCTGCTACTGAATTTCCAGAGTTAAGAACCTCTTAATGAGTTTTACTATGAGTGATATGATGTTTTACCTGAATTTCTAAAACCTTCATAGCCAACAACTCGAGAATATCATGATAAACTACACTTTGAAAATATGCTGTTTAAATGGCAAACTCAAGCAGTCAGAAGTTAAGATATGCAAGGTTTAAAGGGCTTCAGTGCCAGGGAAAGATCCAAACTGAAATATTTAATGCCTACTGTCACGTAGGTAAAAACATTTTTCCTCTTTGACAAGACCATGTGGTAGACATTGAAGAGAGCTTTTGAAAAAAAATAATAACTAGAGAAACTGTTTAGTAAGCTAAGACAAACAGATGAACATTTATTACAATACATAAATACTCTGGAGCTCAGGACCATGAAAGGTTAAGAATATGAATTTTTCATTGAATTTATGTAGCAAGTAAAAATACTCAAGTTGAAAATGAGTGGGACTTCAGATTGAAGCTAATTTAATATTTTGAGCTGTCTGCAGAGGTTTTAGGTGATTTTGTGATGCTTATGCATTGGCCTACAATGCAAATTTAACTACTCAATTGGCATATCTGCATCAATGGAACTATTTAGCGAAGGGAAAACTCAAACCAGGGCAATACTATTTGCATCAAGATACACAGCATTATATTAATTAGACCTATATCGTATACAGTTATCAACCCCAAGCAGAGAAGAATTTTGCAGTAGTAAGTAAAACTGCCTTCTTCAGAAAGAATTAGACATTATAGAATCTCCCAAATCGCAAAACAATTTTACAGGGACATCAGATGTAAGCATTATTCTCCTGTCCACTGCTCCAGCAACAGTTTCATAGCAAATATTTGCCTAGTATACTGAGAGCATGAAAAACATAAAATAGATCTGACTTTTTTAGGATTATAGAGCCTCCACTGTTGTTCCTTACCAGAACATGCACTGTCCGTCTAGTAGATTGCTTCATAAATTGTACTGTGAAAAGCAGAGAAAAAAAAAAAAGTCAGATGCATAGTAAACACAAATCTGTGTCTGTTTTGCTGTTCACTGATTACACCCTGTGGAGTATTTTGTTACCTGGGAAAAGGTTTCAAAGTGGCTTTGTCTTCTTGGATGCTGTATGACAGACAGTTTCTATTAGGTGTGAAATCAATGCACCTTGACACACGTAAAGCAGTCAAGAGAGAAAATGATCCAGTGAGACTCTGTCTCTGAAAAGGATCAGATAGATTACTTCCTGCAGCAATCTCAGTTTCAATGAATTTGCTGAACTAGTATTATGTAATTCACAATAATTTAACCTCTTTTGAGTTAAAAAGTAATCTCTGTTTTTAAGCAGTAGGTTAGGTATCTTGAATCTGATAAACATGGAATGAAAATATCTATCAAATATTAAATCTAGGTTGTAGAAAGAGGTATAGATAAGAAAACTGAACCAAAGTTAACAATACCTGGAAGTGGCACTTCTACTGGAGCAATTTCTTAATTCTGTATAAGTAGTAACTAGTTCAGAGTTTGCTTTGAAGCTGCCTTTTAAAATTTGTCTGAAAGGCAAATGTTTTGCTTCCCTAATGTCCCTTTCAAGATATTAATTATTGTACATAATAGTTTTTATTTAATTATAATGAATATTATTCCTTCAAACTTCTATGTTTATTTTTGCATTCTAGAATTCAACTGCCAAAATATGTTCAGTAGTCTCTCATCATATGCCTATTCATGTGCAAAAACTTTTCTGGATTTGATGTTTCTTGATTGCTGTTATCAACATACTCAATCAGGAAATATCATTGCTTAAGAGAGCATCTTACACGGACAGCAGAAAAATCACTGGCATGTTTCCAATTGAAAAACAAAATTGGAATTCAGTGATCAGACAACTTGTGAAAGAATGGCATTTATTTAGCTTAAATGACAAGGAGTCAGATGGGCTGAGGCACTGAGAGGAAAGGAAGGAAATAAGACATGGTAATGAACTTCAGATAGACAAGGATTGCTGCAGGTGAGGAAGGTCACACTGCCAGCTCATGTCCAGCTTTTCGTCCACCAGTAGCCCCAAGTCCTTCTCCTCAGGGCTGGTCTCTATCCACTCTCCACCCAGCCTGTACTTGTGTTTGGGATTGCCCCGACCCAGGTGCAGGACCTTGCACTTGGCCTTGTTGAACTCCATGAGGTTGGCAGTGGCCCACCTCTCCAGCCTGTCAAGGTCCCTCTGGATGGCATCCCTTCCCTCCAGCTTGTCAATCACACCACACTGCTTGGTATCATCAGCAAACTTGCTGAGGGTGCATGTACTCAATGCCATCATCCATGTCACTAATGAAGATGTTAAACACAGACCGCTGAGGAACACCGCTCGTTACCAGTCTCCACTCAGACACTGAGCCATTGACCAACACTGTCTGAATGTGACCATCCAGCCAGTTCTTTCTCCTGGGCTGTATCAGAAGTGTGGCCAGCAGGTCTAGGGAGGTGATTCTCCCCTTCTACTCTGCTCTTGTGAAGTAAATTAATTTGCATTTCTTTCTTCCTTTCTTTCCAGTGCTATCTTTTATCTTCCTTTCCCTAGTTTTTTAATATTTTTTCATTTGAAGTTCATTACTTTCCTTGTAAAAAGCTGAATTCTCTTCCTTCCCTCCTCTTCTACACCTTCTTTATTCAGGTCATCCACAATGACATCTCAAAGCTCCTAATTTTCCATTACAGCAGATTTTTTAAATTTCTCTACCAAAAGAAGAGCTAGCAGGCTATTTTTAGAAGTACTTGTAGTTTACAGCCAATTCTAATTTGTCTTACAATAATCTGTAGGTGGTTACATTTCTTGAAAGTATGCAAACATTCAAAAAGGAATATTTAAAGGTTACCTACATCTATATTTGTACAAACTATAAGCCATACAGATTAAGTGTTTTAGAAATACATTACAAATTAACTCTTCAAAGCATTATGCAAAACTCTTATTCATATTTGATTATTCTCCAGTCAGTTTCTCACATCGTGTGCATTCTAAATAAGAAAGCTTTCCTCCTGCATTTTTACTAAATACTATCTTTAAGAAGTTCCCAATAATTTCTTGTAAAACAATAGTCACAGACTCACACGAAGAGCATTCAGAAGCACATGGCTTTTCATTTTACATTTGTACTATACAATGTTATTTTTAATTGATTTGCAACAACAAGAGATGTTACAACATGATTTTAATTGCTTCTTTCCCCATAATTTGAGGTCCAGAGGAATCTGGAAGATGTTAAGAACAAATGTCTGGCAGAATTACTCCAAGTTAATTAACATATAATTAAATCTGAAAATGTCAAAAGAAGAGACAAAGATGTCAAGTCATTTTCAACTACCTTATCCTAATATAATTAGAAAACTAATAATGACAGCATAAGGTTTTTCAGCTGGAGATTAAGGACACAACAAATAAAATTACCCATCATCCACCATCTAGCTTCATTTTGTTTGGCACAGTGCTCCTTTTTCCTTTCCCTTCCTCTTCCTTCTGCCATGTTCTTCTTGCAGATAGTCTAAATTATTCCAAAGTAATTAGAAAAGATTTACATCTGATAAACACAATTTCCTTATTGTTTATTTTGGTTGAATAAAAATAACTTCAATTAAAATCAGTGAGGATAAAAGAAATTTGGAATTGAAACACAGGGAGAACACAAAACAATTCTGAAATATTCTGATATCAGAATATTCTGATATCAAAGATACGTTTTACCAACACAAATCAATTTGATTTCATCTTAGATTTTCCTTTTCTCAGTCAAGAGCCAAGAATTAACAAAATAAACTGATTAGGTAAATTTCTCAGTAGAGCAATGTGAATTAAAAAAAAAAATCCAATACTTCCATGAAAAGCAGTGGGTTTGGCATATGTTTCTGCATCATTACTTGCTTGCTGTGTGCTTGTCATAAAAAAAATGTTATGGTTTGAGGATGTTAGTAATTGCTGGAGATACATTACAACTGAGAGCTTTTTTTTATTTATTATCAATTCTTAAATTAACTTATCACTTAAATCAGTGGAAAGATCTGATTAAAGCCAGCTTGTATATAAAAGGATCCCAGGGACTTTTGGTAGTGTTCTAGTCACCACCCATAGATATGTTTTTAGCAAGAACAAATGATCACTTACTGAATATAAGGAACTAGGGGACCAAAAAAAAAAAAAAACCACAAAACCCAAAAAAACCCAACACAAGCCTAAAACCAAACCACCTTAATACTTTTAATTCACAAGGTAAAGCATCATCTGTATAGAGCCACAGTAATCTATATCAACTATATGAAATTAAATATCATCTGTTAAACCCTGAATCTCATTGTGACTTTTGAGAAGCAGTAGCCTTGAAACAAGTCAGAAATGCATTTTGTCCTAATTTCTATTGTTCAAGTACTGTTGAAGTGTTACCTAGCCTTAGAAATAACTGAGAAAGGAAAATTTCTATGTCTTTCTCATCAACCCACTCAAGGTATTACTAAACTTCATCTGGCCACACTGAGTTTTAGATCAAACTGTAATTACAGGATTTTAACATGTCGTAAGTATGAATAATTATAACTGTCTTTTTAATTTGTAAGTTCTTATCAAGTGTTCATTGATCCTTAACATGTTTCTTTGCTTTTTTACTTCTTCTCCAGCTTCACTTTCCTTTTAATCTTAATAATTCATGGAATCTTTTGTACTCTCATAATGACACATGTATACTTCATCTTTCACGGTGATGTTTTGAATATTTTTCAGAGGTCTTCCAATTTGTTTATTTTAGTATATTATGCTAGAAGCAACCAGTGGCAAAAGTTTCCAATCATTTTAAATTTCACTCCTTTTTTTCTCTTGCAAAGAAATGACCTTCTGTGTACTTTCAGTTACATTTTTCAACTGCTGTCATTTAGTGATATCCAAGGCTGCAACAATTTCTTCTTTTAAAAGTAGAAAAGGAGCTATTTTTAGTTTTCAAGAAATTATAAGTCCACAATGTCTGCATCCTATTTGTCGGTGTCAGGTGTGACAACAGCTTCTTTTATATTAATTTTCCTTCAGTGAAATGCTAGTACAACATCTGTAATGGTTTCCTTTATTTTCCTTTAATTTCCATTGTGTTTTCAAAATTGAAACAGAAGTTATTAAAACAATGGAAATGAGAACATTATTTTAATTTAGTAGTGTCAAAGATATGGAGAAGAAATTTAAGAAGTATTATTATAGTATGTAGCATATATTCTTTCTTGGGTTTACTGTTAGCAGAAAAAGAAAAAATGCTTTCACTACAATTCCAATGTTGCTGTCTGAGCCCATTTGCATATTTCATTTTTGAGGAAAAAACAATCCTTTCCCCTAAGAATTCTGGCTTGTAAAATACATGATAATTTAGCTAAGACAGGTGAAAAAAAAGTGGAAATTTGAAAGAGGTTTTTAATTGTCAATTGATAATTAATTAATTCACAATACACTATTCAACAGCATCTGCCCTACATGAGCCAAATTTTCTTTTGAGTAAGACTAGTAAGTAGAGTCTTGAAGCAATTAAGTTTCTAGGGATCCATTTTTAGTGTAAGGACAGCTGGAAGAGATTGATAGAGCCTGGATAAAAAGAGGCACACAAAAATAGCTGGTACACAATGTCTTTAATAATTTCTACTGTTCAGCTGGCATTTCACTTTTGACCTGGAATGATACGCCTTCTGTCTCTACAGAGATGTTGCACCACAATGTGCAGGTTCCCTGATGATGAGAAAGTGATTAAAAATAGGTTTCACATACTCTTGCCAACAGTGACTTAGCATTGCTTGCTTTTGCTTTACAAGTTTTCTACAGGGATGGCAAGCAGGTCATTTCAGGTCCGACATATTGTAGATGTGTACAGCCTACAGTCGTATCCCCCTGCATCTGTAAGGATCAAGGCTAGACCTGTCAGGGCAAAAGTCTCTGAGACAGGGAGGTCAGTCAAGTATCTTGCTGCCACCGGGTGTTAGGTCTTTCAGTGCAGTGGCAACAGTGCTATTCTGGCAGAGCGATTACAGTATAGTCCTTTGGACTAACTCTGACGTGCAGTTGACCCCTTGTTAGCCCTCAGAAAAATAACTAGAAAGAGAGAGAAAGTGAAGAAAGAAGGAAGGGAAGAAGGGAAGGAAGAAGAGACAAAGAGAGGGAAGAGGAAGGGAAGATAGGAAAACAGGCAGACAAGGGAGGGGATTTTTCTAACAGTGCAGTTAGTGAAATTGATTAACTAAGGTTTAGAGGAACATGACACACAGCACACAGACAAAATGAGATGGGAAGAGTGGAGTGGAGTGGGGGAGTGCAGTAGCATGTGTCTGCCTTCTCCATGAACCAGACAGCATTAGAGCAAACATTGTTTTATGCCACTTCAACAGATGAAGAGGTAGACTACTAGAAACATGGTCTTCCAGGGCTTCTCACAAGTGCATAGAGAAATAGAAATCTCTAGCTTATTTTATTTATTTATTTAATTTATTTTGTGGCTTTGCGAAAGGAGGTTTAAAATATGCACATTCGTGTATTTGAAACGTGGAATGCTAGTCATTTCCCCAAACACTAGGATGTACATAACTGACATATACCAGTTTCTATTCATAGAATCATAGAATGGTTAGGGTTGGAAGGGACCTTAAAGATCATCTAGTTCCAACCCCCCTGCCACGGGCAGGGACACCTTCCACTAGACCAGGTTGCTCAAAGCCACATCCAGTCTGGCCTTGAAGACATCCAGGGATGGGTCATCCACAACATCTCTGGGCAACCTGTTCCAGTGCCTCACCACCCTCTCTGTGAAGAATTTCTTCCTGACATCTAATCTAAACCTCCCTGATTTCAATTTATACCCATTACCCCTTGTCCTATCACTACAGGCTCTTGTAAAAAGTCCTCTCCCAGTACCCTTGTAGGCCCCCTTCAGATACTGGAAAGCTGCAATGAGGTCTCCTTGGAGCCTCCTCTTCTCCAGGCTGAACAAGCCCAGTTCTCGCAGCCTTTCATCTATTGCTCTTTGAAGGTGGAAATATTTGTGTCTTGGGAAAGGAAGGCACTCTAGGAGTGAAGATCATTGCTTAATTACAGGTTTAGATTTCATTGCATATTTGACCTTCAGGGAGGTATGAGTTTTAAGTGATCTCTTAACTTACATTTATTTATCTATAACATTATGTACCTTGCAGATTTCTGGTACTAGTCCTGTTGCTTATAAAGAGGTGGCTGTCTTTCTGGTTCATGAGATAAAATGTTATTGTTATAGTATAATTTCTTTGGATGAACACTCATTTAGTACCTGTGTTTGCCTTTATTGCACACAATCTGAATTTTAGGGGCTTTTTCAAGTCTAAAAAGGGTGTCAGAATAGCACTCTCCAGAAATCAGCCTATGCTTATTAGCCCTTCCTGGAGAGAGAAGTAAAGATGCCTTAAGCATAAATGCTTTTCTTACAATGTTTATACATTGTAAAGTCTGGTATTTGCACTTTAGACACATGAAGTGGTACAAAACTCATGAAAGGACTTCTACAAACATGCTTTGTTTTAGCTTGTACAAAAATACCTGAAGAAGATAAAAAATATATCTATCTTCGGTTTGTTGCTTAAGTTTCTTCACCATTTGGGAATGCTCTCTGAACACAGGCCAAAATGTTTTCAAACGATGTAGGCATTTCTAGACAGTGATTCATCTTATCCTTAGAGGAATTTAAAAACAACTTACACAAATTTTGCCTTTTTGATCTATTTTTCTCTCTCCTGGTTATAAATGGTGTGTTGGAGAGCATTCACCTTAACCACAAAAATTCCTAAATGCTGCCCCATCCTGTCTAGGCTGGTCATTTTTTGTTTAATTTGGTTTGTTTTTTGTAGGTTTTGTTTTGTTTTTTCTCTGAAAAATAGCTCCATGTCCTGGTGTTCATGATGCCATTGCCCTGCAAACTGATGATTCTCCAGCACATCTTCGGTGCTGGGAAAACACATTAGATTTTCTATACAGAATGGAAGCACATTGAGCCCCACATTCACAGCAGTTTGCTGCCTGACATAGATAAATTTATTGCACCGAATTAATGTGATTGCATAAGTCATCATCAACAGAAAAAGAAATCATCATACGTATTTATTTGATCTCTGATGGCCTGTCAGAGATATGAAATTAAGGGAACTTCTGTTTATGTCCGGTGTTCAACAGCTGGGAAAAGAACTTGCATTTCTAATTCCATTTTGATAACATGATTTTTTTTTTTTTTATACACAAACTTATGTAAGCTTGCTGTGAAGTACTTAGTTACTGTTGAGTTTCTTACCAAACATACTGCTCTGGTACTCTGCTACTTGATAAATTAATTTGAAACTAAAAAAGAATTGCTTAAATTAAGTGATATATTTTCAAATATCAGATTTACTCAAATAAAATTATTGAAAAATTATATTTTCAGATGCTTTTCTACACCTGTTTATATTTGTTATTAATTACAATCAGTTCTCACAAGCTTGAAAATATAAAACACTAGTTTTTCCATTGAATCATTAACATATTTTCATTGGAAAAATATATAAAATATTTAAATACCATTAGTTTTCATTCTGTTTGGGTAATATAATTGCTCTAAAGAAGGAGAGGGACTTCAAGCAGTAAATGTTTACCTTCTAAAGATGACGACTTCTATCTCCCTCCCATGACCACAGAATGCATAACACTTGTTGCCAATACAAGCAGTAATTTTCACATAAAAGATAGACACAAAGCATCAAATCCACATTGTTTTATGAAATGGGATAACTGGGTAAAATGACTACCTATGGACATGTTTATAGTGTCCTAGCTGGGTAGGTTATTAAAGTAACTGTCCATTATACTCTTAACAGCTATAATCTCACGGAGCGCTATTCACCAAATGGTTCTCTGCTCCTGTAATAGCACTGACAGGGTCCTAAGGCTCAGCTCAATTAAAACCACTGTGACAGGGCAAGACCGTTTTGGCAGACAGCACTATTGCTCTTTCATATAAAAGAGCCCAGGGAACACAATAAGCAATCTCTGTACCATAATGGATGAAATAGAGCTAATGTTCAGTGATGCAGTACAGATTTACAAAACTAATGTAAGTTGTCTGTGGTTTGACATACCATACACAGCTTTCTTGAAATGGTTTCACATTTTAATACTATGCCATCTAGGTGTCAGTTTTGCTACTTCAGTCCTGTAGTGCATGTGAAATAATAGATATGGAGATATAATTCTAGCTGGATTTACATGCAAAATTGGCTTTGAAATAAAAACCACAAGGAAACACACCTTTGTTTCTCTTATTTTCTGGGTAGCCTATAAATTTTTTTTTTCCTTTAATTTCTTTTCCTTTTTTTAAAGAAAGAGAAAACTTTTAATCTGGAAATGTTTGCATATATGTATATTTCATATTATAGTAATTGTCACTCCCTATAGTGATATGGTTTTTTTTCATAAAACATACAATAAAAACACCCTATGCACAAAAAAGGGTGTCAGTGTCTGTATCTATATCTATATCTGTATCATCCCTGCCTGTCTCATATCCTTACCTATTTTGCATACATATATTATATATAACATATATATGTATGTGTGTACATACAGTGTTTGTCTATTTTTGTTGTTGTTGTGATTTATGTGTGACTTCCTCATAAACTGAACTGAATTTGCTAACATTCATCATTCCAAGGCCAGAGTAGTCAACCCACAAACACTGTGAGTGGTATTCTTACATCAGAGTAGATTGAGGTAAGGACAGTAATTCCAAGACACTAGATGAAATGTACATCATCCTGCCCTTTTTCCTTAGTAAAAATATTGTTATGACTAAAACTTGTTGTATTCAAAATTCAGTGGTTTCAGCTGTGATCCTTTAGGACCAAAGCTTGCAAACAGAACTCTGAAAAAAAAAAAAAATTAAAAAAAAGAAATCTTGTGGCAGAACTCTGTTTTATTTCCTGAAAAATTCAAATTTCTTGTATTTAGACACAGTTTCATACATGTTTAAGTATCAGATCTTTTAATCATCATTCACAATTTGTTATTGCTCTTTACTGAAAGTGAAATTCCAGAAATATCTGTCAGATGACATGTCTACACACATGAAAAGTTGTTTTCTATTTGTCATTTCTAATTTACCAGTTATCATATATGTAATTTCACCCAGCAAGTTTGATAAAGGTGTCCATGTACTTTACATGACCAGATGGGGGAACTGGTGGAAGACTAAGTAATTTCATAAATATCAGGAAGACAATGCTGTGATCTGGTCAAACAAAGTCAATACAAACAAACCCATGAGACTGAGCAGACTTTAGGTAATGTTATGAATGAGGAATATCTTCTGTTGATACAAGTATCCTTAGTATGATATTTAAAAACTGCAGCAGGACAAGAGCTGAGCTGGTCAGAAAGGAGATAAGGTCTGCTCACAGCATTGCTCTGCCTCACTGTCCATCCATTAGAAATATTGATCAAGGCACTGACTGGGAAACAGTCTGGGAAGCAGCTTGATAAAGCTGCTGTTTGTACTAACATCTCCTATAATTAACACTGTGGTTTGTTTGAAGTAAGGAAACAGAGGCAGGACTGTCACTGGCAGCAAAAGAATGGCCTGTCCCATCAGGTGACCTTTTTCGAAGCAATGGAGCAGTCATTAGACTTTCTAAGTTTTTGGGTGAAAATTTCCCAGCTGCATGCCAGTGATTTTACATGTAGTTCCATGAAGAAGGCCTCAAAATGAACTTAACAAGTTGAATCCAAGAAACATTTTCTTCTTTTGAAAATACTGAAGTCTAACCTGCCATTTGGTGAATTTTCAGTGTTCAAAGTGACACGAATAAAGAGTGGTAGCACTGTGGCTGTCTTGTTAAGTATACATACATACCTGCCAATCCATAATGGTAATTCAGAATGCAATTTATTTTGTGTAAACTAGGTTTGTATGTAGATTTCAGATGCTGAATGAGCACTATTTTAAATTATCCTAAAATACTCTAAACCTAAATGCTTATATTTTCTTATTCAAAGTCAAATATCACCTGTTCTCCTTACACCAGTAAGAGATCTGTGGTATACTTTTAAGAGATATAAAAAGCAAGTAAGAAAGGTAGTTTTCAGTAGGCTTATATAGCTTCCATGAAGTGCCATTGGAGGACAATCCAAGGTTCACTCAGTAAAAATGGCTTAACGATGTGCCTAACAGGAAGAAATTGTAGGTCACAGCTTAAATCGATTTCCACATTATTACAATGCATTATTGCAACATCTAACATGCAAGTCAGCAATGAATGATATATAGTCCTCCTATTTCAGTGGTTTTTATTTGGTGTAAGCATGCTTGTTTTTAACTATGATGTTACAGGACAGAAGAAAAAACAAAAAAGAAACAAACCTATCCTAAATTAGAATATAGAAAGAAAGAGCAAGAGAAGGGGAGATTTTACCACTCTTTGAGGAAAGTGATTGTAATGTTAAATTCAGGAGATTATTTTAGTGCTTAAACTTTGCTTTTGGAGTAACTGTAGAAACCACCAAGCATCCATTTATGTAGCATGACACTTCTGTATCTGAATTGCCTACTGGAGATCATACCTGTTAACTGTTTGTGAACATCATGGGTACATGTAAAATGCCACTGAATACTTGGGCAATATTTAATATAACAGAAATATATTTTCATATCTAAGAAAATTTCAATCAAGTGAGTCCAACATTATCAAGAAATTATAGAATGATGGAATGGTTTGGGGTGAAAGGAACCTTCAAAAATACCAACCCACCACCACAGACAAGCACATCTTTTGCTAGATCAGTTTGCATAAAGACCTGTCCAACCTGACCTTGAATGCTTTCCGTGATGGAGCATCCAGACCTTCTCTGGGCAACCTGTTCCAGTGTATCAACACCATCATCATAAAAAATGACCTCCTTATATCCAATCTAAACCTACCTGTTTCAGTTTAAAAACATTGTTCCTTATTCTATCACTACAGGCACCAGCAAGAGATGTCTGTCTTTCTTATGAGCCCCCTTTATATATTGAAAACTCATGGTAAGATCTTCCTGGAGCCTTCTCTTCTCCAGGTTTACCAACACCAACTCTTTCAGACATATTCAGAGGAGAGATATTCGAGCTCTCTCGTCATATTCATGCACATCCTCTGGATCTGCTCCAACAGGTCCCTGTCTTTTTTATGCAGGGTTTCCCAAACCTGGACACAGTACCCCAGGTGGGGTCTCATGAGAGTGGAGTAGTGGGGGAGAATAACCTCCTTTCACCTGCTGGCCATACTTTTTTGGATGCAGCCCAGGATGTGGCTGGCTTTCTGGACTGCAAACACACATTGCTGCCTCACTTCCCATATTTTATCCATCAGTACCTCCAAGTCCTTCTCTGCAGGGCTGTTCTCAAACCCTTCATCTCCTAGCCTGTACTGAAACTGAGGATTACTCCCACCCAGGCACAGGACCTTGTACCTGGTATTTTTGAACTTCATGAGGTTCATACTGGCTCACATCTTAAGCCTGTCAAGACCAATTGTCTGCTGGGTAATGAAGAAATAGTGTGAGTTTTGAATGGGTGATTAAAGCTTTCTGGAGACTTGAAACATCTGATACCTAGAATGTTATCTATTTTAATACATATCTCATGCATATCTTGATGCAGCAAGTGTTCCATAAATTGTTTGCTGTTGGAGTTCTGTTGTTCTTAGAGGTAAGGCCAAATGTGGAATCTGCTGATCAGCCTGAACCTGTTCATAAGATGTACAGAAAATTCTGAAACTTTTAATATTATCTTAACAGCAGAACGATGGTAAATCAGGGAGATAAGATAAATAAAATCTTCCTGAAAAAATCGTATTTTAAGCCAGATGTGCGTATTCATTCTTACAGTGCACCAGTTCTGAGTGGGTTGGGGTTTTTTGTTGTTGTTGGTTGGTTGGTTTGGTTTTTTGTGGTTTGGGATTTTTTCATTGTTTACATTTCTTTGTTGTTGATTTTTCATGTTATAAATATATGGGGTTTATATATTTTGATCTTATCCTGGCATCAGCCAAGTGAGATTTAAGATGAACAGACAAAGCCATATAATTGCTTAGCTTGTTGACAGATCTATAAAACCTGAGAAACTTTAAGAAATGTTTCTTTTTCCAGAACATTTTCCACTGTATCAAGAGAGTGTTGGAGGGATTCACTGTTTTATGAACAGGACACAGAAAAAGATGTGGTATCATAAGATCAGAGGAGGAAGTTTTTCTTCCAATGGTCATTGTAATGTTGGTGACTACATGACAAGTAGCATGATATCATTTGGACTTCAGGTGTGAGTGTCTAAATATGTTACAGTAGACTTGAATTTGTCTTGCCAAATAGTAGGAAAAGCCACAAACATATGAGTACTCCTGGAGCAGCTGGTGGTTCAGTTTACTGTAAATGCACTGTCATTGTCACCTGCATGGTGACTGAGTGCAAAACTCTTTCACTCAGCATCTGGAGCTAGAGTCGTAGTGTTGCTATTAGAAACAATTATGCTTTACTTTCCTTGCAGTTTTCTGAATCAAAAGTTTGATTTCCATATGTTTTAAAGCATCTGTCAAGAAGGTAAAGAACATTCAGAGCTCATGTAACACTTAAGAGTTATGAGAACCAGAACTTACATGTAGTTCCTAATCCATGACAAAGGGAATAACCTTGAGGGTATTTGGTAGGATAAGTAAATATACAATATGCTCAGAATTTACAGTGACATTCAGATCTATTTTTAAATATCTCTAAGTACCTGCAATACTTAATATTCATGTGAATATACATGTGAAGCACATATCTTAACACCCACTGTGGCTAATGCAAATCAATCAATATAGTTAGTAAAGTTTGGGGCACTATTCCTAAATAGACTCTTACATTCAGTCAGCTAAATTATCCTCTGCATTGCATTGAGATCAGCAGGACTAAGGAATTCCTCATCCTTAGAACCTATAAACAACTCAGAAAAGATCCTGCTTGTCAAGTGTCAGAGCACTAGCTGCACTAATAGGACTTAATGGCCTTGACCTCATGGCAAAATAGTATGTTATCGAGATTTGACAGAAGAGAATCTTGCATTTCATCAAGTAGGTAGAAAACTACATTCAGGTGTCCAGTGTTAGGCTGAATTAAACCCTTAGTCTAAATTTGTCAGCCAGTTTCATTTAATAAAGAAATAGACATCTATAGAAATTTATGTTATCCTAAAATAAGTGTCCAGTTATATGGGATAAATCACTTTCTGGAAGTGATGAATTCTCCCTATTAACCACCTGTGAAGTCTGCAACTAGATTTAGGTCCCTAAACACAGGCTTGAAACACCAAATTGGGCATTGTGGGATACCTGACCTATAGTTTATACCCTGGAAGAGCTTTAGTACCCCTTGTTTGTCTTGTGTTTTGGATCTGCCAGAACTCTGGAAATGACTAGAATACCCTAGCATTATTTCAAATGGCAGAAGGTGACCTTTTTTTTTCCCCCACAAATGCATCCTGACATCATTGTCTGTCTTAATCTACAGATTTCTTAAAACCTAATGTAAAGGAGGATGAATCCTGGTTTATATATACAGCATAAACATTCCTTGGAATACGTCAGGTAAAGACTTAAAGAAGGTCTGAGAAAAAAGGTCAGTAGTGCATATTGATATTACTCAAAAATATTTTGTCATTCTGCCTATCTCACTTGTGTCTCAATAGAAGGTTTGGGTTTTTTTTTTTTACCTTTATGTTCTTCTGAAAACCCTTAGTACTGTGGGTTTGAAGTTGCAGATGTTCAATAGAAATTTTTGTCAACTTTTTGTGGTCCATTTTGTGTACTCAGAATCCATGTATTTGCCGTCTGAATATTACACAGCTGTAGGGAAATTTTTTGCCTTCCCAGACAGTTCCAATAAAACCCACTGAACCAACCTAAGTTTCAGCAACTGTTGACATCAGTCACCAAAGTCAGATGTTTGCTCTGATTCTATGAAACTGCTTTAGATATTTTTTACTGTCTTCGCCTGAAAAATACCACAGTTAAGAACAAAATCAAATTGTTAATAAAATTAAATGTTCATAATTAACAGCCATTCTTCTACCTACACCTAACTTTATTTGGCTTCCCCTCATACACCCTCTGCATTATAAATTGGGCTAATTGGATTATAGTCCGTCATTAAAAAGATTCAAAATGCTAGGCTTTGAAAAATTGTGCATGCAGATTTTCTTTCATTTCCACTGTGTACATGATTTTCAATGAAGTTCTACCAAACCTCCATATTGTAGCTTCTTTAAAATTAGGGCAGCAAAAATGCATCTATATACTCAGTTCACTAATATCTGCCATAGTCATCCTTAGGTGACTATAAAATATAAAATACATCTTTACATTTTATGAAAGGAAGCTCTTAATTAAAAATAAATCCTGAATTAAATGAAGTACCAAATGCCATATCTTCTTAATATCAGTTAATTAGAATTTCAGTATAATTTCAGGGTTCTGTTTTGGAGGTAAATCGAATCTATTTATGACTTGTCTAAAAATAATTACACATTGTAATAGAAATAAGCTTCATATTATCTTTCGAACAAAACTACTCTGAAATGGACTTTTTTTTAAGGAATATTTTGTTTGTTTTATTTTTTCACACTGTTTTCTTTGTTCAAGTGTTAGACACTGTGTTTTATGTTCCAGTTTTTCTTTATCCATACAAATCCAAAAGGACTAAGATGTTTTCTTTTTTAATACTCTTAAAAGAAAGAACAGGGACTAGCCTTCACCATGCATTGTAAGTAGTAAAACTTAGCCCAGTGCTGCTTTAGTAGTTCAGCATGCTTCTGGCTGTGTCCCTCAGGATAGTAGAACTGTGGATGAACCAGAAAACCTTCACAATGCATTAGGAAAATAAAAGCACTTGTAAGTCTTTATCAACATCAAATAAGGGTGCATTTGCCTTTACAGCCAAGATTTTAAGCCCCAAAGAGAACATTGTTCCTAAAAATAAATGTAACTTTATATCAACACAATTCAAGTTACTCAACTTGAATTTTTAGCCCAGGGCTTGCAAAGGATAAAAGTCTTATGCGAGCACATTACTCTGTGCTTTGAAAATAAAATTCAAGCATTGTTCTAGGTGTATACGTTGTTGACCTTTCTCAAAATTCAGACTGCTGATTTCCCACTTCAAAAATATGGAGTAGAAAATCCTTCAAATTGCAAATTTTTAAATCTCTATTACTGATATTTCTTTAAAAAGACGAATACATTTCATGCCAGCTTTATACAATAATACAAAATCCTTTATATTTTTCACCAACAGAAAACACCATATAGATAATTGTTCTCAAGTACAGTGAACAAGAGGAGAAAAAGAGGAAAAAGGAGTGTGTACAACCATGATATAAATGGGGGATGTCATGGTATGCAGGGAGTGAAAGCGCTCTAACATTCTTTTTATGAATATTACATAAAATTTCACATTCACTTTTCACAGGTGATATTTTTCTGGGTGGAAGGGTATCGCAACTTACATTTTGCCATCCCATTTGTATCAGCCATAGGTGTCGTGCATATAATCTCCAAATGATGCCCTAGCAGCCTCAGTAAAGGCAGCAGTTACTGAAATGATAGTAGAATAAGGTGATAGTAGAATCATAGAAAGGTTAGGGTTGGAAGAGACCTTAAAGACCATCTAGTTCCAACCCCC
>NW_010224956.1:33363-55366 GCF_000690775.1 Eurypyga helias
TACTGGAAGTCTGCAATAAGGTCTCTGCAGAGCCTTCTCTTCTCCAGGGTGAAGAAGCCAAATTCTTTCAGCCCTTCCCCACAAGGAGAGGTCCTCCAGCCCTCTGAGCATCTTTGTGGCCTCCTCTGGATTTGCTCCAACTGGTCTATATCCTTCTTATGTTGAGGGCCCCAAAGCTGCATGCAGCACTCCAGGTGGAGCCTCTCAAGAGCAGAGAGAAAGAATCCCCTCCCTCGACCTGCTGGCCACGCTTCTCCTGATGCAGTCAGATTACAGTTGGCTTTCTGCGTTGCCAGTGCCCACTGTGGGCTCATGTCCAGCTTTTCAAACACCAGTACCCCCAAGTCTTTCCCCTTAGGGCTGCTCTCAATCCATTGTCCACCCAGCCTGTATTTGTTTTTGGGACTGTACTTGTATTTGGGATTGGGATCTCTTCAGTCTCCAGGGAGTTTTGTGAGGCAGTATATTTAGCTCAGCTTATTTTTTTCACCACTATGACAAGGACCTGTGGACTAAACATTGCCTCAAAATTTGGATGATGATTTTATGTCTGTCGATTACAGTGGCGATACTGAATATCTGAATAATAAGCTTTAATGCAACACCTACATTTTAGATGGCAAAAGTTAGGCAACATGAATCCTACTCAAAGTGGTTAACTGCTATACTCCAAGCTAAATGTTCTCAAAATATGAATTGTGTCTCATTCTTCATATTTATAGGTGAAGTTATGTGTACAAGGTCTAGGTCTCTGCTTATTCTTGTCTTGCTCTGAGCCAAACCAAACCCTTATACTACGAGTGTATCTCAGTTTGGGATAGAGTTCATATTTATTTCTCTGTTCAATTTACAACTAGCTCAGAATACCAGCTAAGTGACCTAAATATATTTAAGAGCTACTTTTACCAGTAAAAGAAAAGGAAAAAAAAAACCCAACCAACAACCAAACAAAAAAACACACAGGTTTTTTGGCGTTTTGCGAAGTGGTACAACACATTGCTCGTGGAATAATAGAAATCTTGTGACAGAAAAATAAATTTATTGAAAAAAGTAATCCAATTGCAAGAGAATCATATCATACCCTTCCCTCCAAAAAAAACCTTCAACTAAATAACAACCCCTAACTTCCCACTAATCAAAAAAAAATACGCACATTTGTTAGCTTTGGTTTTGCTTGCCAAGTTTCATATTCATATTTCTTAATTTTTGCCATTGAATTTGAAGAGCACAGTGATGCCTATTAAAACCTGTAGCTAAGTGATTTTGTTAAAACTTGGCAAAATTTATCCAAGTGTTGGAGAACAGATACTGTGTTGGCATTAGTGGTAACAGATACATTAATATAGTGTAATGTCAGTTTACTGTGAAGGGTGTGATCTAAATCCTGGAAAATTCTATGTAGTGTAAAAATTCTACAAAGCCAAAGTGAACATAACAGGAAGTTGATAAGCAAATTTTATAAATATTAGTATTGGTCTTCTTTTATAGTGTTAACAAAGTTACATAAATAACCAGATATTTAACACTTGCTTTTTCTTTATCTGACTTATTGTGCAGAGGCAATATCCATTCACTTTTGTTCTTTCTGATACAATCTGAAGCCAGAACAGCTGAAGCTGATTTCATCAAATCTCAAACTATTCACCATTAAGCTTGCCCAGCACTCTGATACAGGAGCTCTAGGGAAAAATCATGATATACAGAGAATGGAACTAATGGTTCTATGAACTGTGATCTTCCCACTCAGAAAAATTCTAGCCCGACCGGTAATTATTCCATGGAGTTATCAAAAGGGTTCACTTTCAAAGAACATAGATTACTCTGGACCTTAGTTTTGATGGATTATTAACCTTTGTGTATTTATAAAATTCTGGGTATTTATTAGTTCTGATTATTCTTGCTTAATTCTTAACTATTTCAATGTATATAGGCACAGTTGCTACATAATTATGTTGCAGAAGGACTGTATGTACAAAAGTATACCTGCTCCTGTTATTCCCACTCAAAGATACTAAGCTGTTTCAAAACATATATGAAAATGGAATTACCCCATTGCATTTTAAACATAAAAATAAGATAAAAACACATGACCAAACACGCAAGGAGGTAACAGTCAGAAAAATTTTCCTCATTAATAACTCTTCTCACCTGTTATCTATTAGAATCTGGCCAATGTGTTTATTATTTTTCATTATTTCATATTATAAATTTCTTCCATAATCTTAAGCCTTTGCTTTTGCTTCTATCATCAGAATGTTTTTCTCTTTCAATTACTTCCCAGTGTTTGGTTTTATATTTTATGCTGTATACCAACCTATGTCCATTTTATTCTCATGTCCATTTTGATTTTCTATCTTTTATCCATATATTCTTCTATTTGTTTTTATATAATAACGACCTGGTCTTAAGTATTTACTTGTGATATTTTAGAAAAGCTAATTTTTTACAAGTATAGACAAAGAACCTTTTACCAAGAATCAATATTTTGTCACTTGTAGAAATTTATGAGTAGCAGGGTACTTTTCTCTTACTTATAATATGCCTGTGCATAATAGTGTCTGCGTATTTGTCTTTGAAATCTTTTCTATAATCCCAGGAAGGTGCTAACATACTATTCACCTTGGGAGGAATGCCATAATATTCAATACTGTGTTACAGGTGAAAAGTCCTAGGTGGAAATTAATGCCTATGGATAAAGATTATAAAACTATTGCCTTCTGTATACTTATTGGTATTACCATCCCGGTACTACTGATAACCATCGTACTTAAGTCTGGTTGGTGGCTAGTCACAAATGGTGTCCCTGAGGGCTCAATTTTGGGGCCGATCTTGTTTAACATATTTATCAATGATCAGGATGAGGGAATTGAGTGTTCCCTCAGTAAGTTTGCATACAACACTTGGGTGGAAGTTTTGATGTGCTCAAGGGTAGGAGAGCCCTGAAGAGGGACCTGGACAGGCTGGATCGATAGGCTGAGGTTCAACAAGGACTAGTGCTGGGTCCTGCATTTTAGTCACAACCACCCCAGGCAGTGCTACAGCTGTCAGACAGAGAAGGACCTGGGGGTGTTGGTTGACACCAGGCTGAATATGAGTCAGCAGTGTGCCCAGGTGGCCAAGAAGGCCAACGACATCCTGGCCTGTATCAGGAGCAGTGTGGTCAGCATGAGCAGAGAAGTGATTGTGCCCCTGTACTCAGCTCTGGTGAAGCCACAAGTACTGTGTTCAGTTTTGAGCCCGTCACTACGAGAAGGACATAGAGATGCTGGAACATGTCCAGAGAAGGGTGACAAAGCTGGTGAAGGGTCTGGGGAACAGACCAGCTGAGCAGCTGAGGGAGATAGTGTTGTTTAGTCTGAGGAAAAGGAGACTGAGGGGAGACCTGATCGCTCTCTACAGCTGCCTGAAAGGAGGTTGTAGTGGGGCAGGTGCTGGTCTGTTCTCCTGGCTAACTGGTGACAGGACAAGAGGAAATGGCTTTCAGGTGCATCAGGGGAGGTTTAAATTAGATATTAGGAAAAATTTCTTCACTGAGAGAGTGGTCAGGCATTGGAACAGGCTGCCCAGGGAAGTGGTTGAGTCACCATCCCTGGAGGTGTTCAAGGAACGTGTAGAAGTGGCACTTGAGGACATGGTCTAGTGGGTTCTAGTGGGTATGGTAGTCCTGGCTTGACGGTTGGACTAGATGATCTTATAGGTCTTTTCCAACCTTAGTGACTCTGTGATTCTGTGATCTTCTTTAAGCTTTAATTTGTAGGTTTCAGAATGACACAGTTGAAGATGCTCATCAGCTTTGATGTGGATAGCAGAACCTACACTCAATTTGAATGGAATAGAATGGTTCACATGATTTTGAAATTTTCTGAAGTCAAGAGCGAAAAAACATTTTTTTCAAAGTAATTTATTTTAAATTCCTAAAATTATAAAATGAGCAGTAGTTACAAGCAATGTGTCTTCAAAACCTGATTTTTTTTAATTTAATACTGATTTAAGTCAATGGGAATCTTGCCATCCAGATGAATGTGATTAATTCTTCAATATATGTTGCACATTATACGTGCTTTAGATGTGTTATCACACATTACAGAGTTTTGTTTTGTGTTTTGTTTGGGTTTATTTTGTTGTGGTTTTTTTTTTTTTGTTTGTTTGGTTGGTTTGGGGTTTTTTTTTTGACATTAAGAAACACAGCAGCTTTTGCATGGATTACTACTAGCCCAATAGCCTGGGGTTTTTTTGGATACTGGGCTTTTATATATATATGTAAGCCATGTATATATATACACATACAAATATATATATACATATATATACACACGTGTGTGTGTGTATGTATAAAGTATTTATACTGTCCTGGTTTCAGCTGGGATAGTTAATTTTCTTCCTACTAGCTGGTATAGTGCTGTGTTTTGGATTTAGCATGAGAATAATATGACAACACACCGATGGTTTGGTTGTTGCGAAGAGGTGCTTATACTAAGCCAAGAACTGTTCAGCTTCCTGTGCTCTGCCAGCAGGAGGTGCCCAAGAATCTGGGAGGGGGTATAGCCAGGACAGCTGACCCAAACTGGCCAAAGGAATATTGCCTACCATATAATGTCATTCTCACTATATAATACTGGAGTTGGCCAGAAGCAGGAATCACTGCTTGAGAAGGGGCTATCGATCACTAAGTTGTGGGCAATTGTCACATTTTGCAGCACTTGTTTATTTGTATTCCTTTATCATAATAATAATTATAATAAATGCTTATTAAATCAGTTTTTATTGCTAATGAGATTATTGCTGTTGTTATTTTTATTATTGTTATTAATAGATTCTTTTCCCTCTTCTTTTGCCATCCTATTAAACTGCTTTTATCTCAACCAGCAAGTATTTTTTCTATACTCTCCCCCATCCCACCTGGGCAGGATAGGCGAGCGAGTGGCTGTGTGATGCTTAATGGCTGGCTGGAGATAAACCACAATGAATAAAGAAAGAAATCAATATGGAAAAACTTTTCTTAGAGCCGTTTATTACAGGACATAAAATAGAACTAGTAGGGAAAATTTCATGGTCTTACTACTGCAACGCAGTGAAAAAAAAATCTTGATTAAGCCACATGGCTACTCTGCAGACAGAATAGGAAATGAGTAAATATTTAAATGTCCAGTCTAACAGTCATTTTCTTAACTGCTGCATAAACACACCTATTACTAGGTCTGGAAAATCCTTGTGCTACTACTTAAAGAAGAACAGCTATTTCATGCAAAGGACTAGAGAGATCTGATATTTCAAGGAAAAAAGTAAAAAAAAGAACAGAAAACAATTATTTTAAGAGTTTGCAACTTACTTCATGATGTGTGAAAGTAAACCTTGCATTAACAAGTAAATAATCTAAGAAATCAAACCACCTGAAACACCATTTGTAAATCTGATTTGAGGTAGTGTATCTATGTACAAGCAAAGTAATTTTGGAGAGTAAATGCCAAAGGTCCATATGCCAGAGGTACAAGAAAGAGATACAAAAAAAAAATAAAATTGTTGCAAGAGTATATAAATTAAGAAACATATTTATATTTCTGAGGATATAATGCTCTGTCAGTGACACACTACATTAATTTATTTGTCTTTTTCAAAATTAAAATAAATCTGCTTCTTTTTCTTTCCATTATTCATCTTTTTTGAAAGGTAACATTGCAAACAAGTGTGACAGTCAAGTCGTGTGGTATATGTGTCTTGTCACCTCACTGGCACTCTAAATACAGCGTTTGCAAATAAGACAATTATCAATATCAGTATTTGGATATTCTATAAAACCAGCACAGTAAGGTGAGGGATGGGTGAGGGATGAAAATAGCTAGAAATAGATAGATAGAAAAAATTACTTGTGTTGTCCACATCCATAAACAAGCTTTCTAAGTACTGTAGTTAAGGTAAATTAAAAACTGATTGATTAATTGAAGTAACAAAATGCTGAAGCATGTTGTATGTTTGTTTGTTTTTTATTATTATTTATTTTGGTGTTTTGTTGTTGTTGTTTGCATTCACCAGATGTCAAGAAAAAAGTGAAGTTTCTGAAGTACCCTTCAGGTTATTTTAGGCATAGGGATCAGAATCTCGGCACTGCTACACACTGGACAAATATGCTGAGGCAGTATCACTATAAGATTTTTGCTACATATACACATGAGAAATAACAAAGACAGAATGCAGGTTAGTCAAGAATTTGAACTGATTTGATATAATTGTTAATATATACTTAAATACACATATAATGAGTAGAATGAATATTTGTTATTATGGCCTTCTGTTATTCTTAGAAACAGATCCAAGAATCTGCACCAATTCAAGAAATAACTAGTAACAAAATATCAGAAAATAGCTAGTATAAATAATAATTTTCATTGCATGCTGTTATGAAATTAACTGTGCTCTGTACTCATTCACATATGATGACCACTATTATGTTAGGGTTTTTTTTCTAATAAAGTCCATGTCATGTAAAACTTTCTACCCCAGATTGGAAAAACAGAGACACAGTATAAATGAGCAAAAGATGCAATGTTTAACACCAAAGGTCACATGGTATACTTCTCTAACCAGTTGCATACCTGATTCTGAAGCATGGCACAACCACAGCCCAGTGGTGTTTGCTCTAGCTGTGTATGTGTCGCCTGGAGGCAACTCTGCCTACGCTGTCAGTTATGGTAAGTTTTCATACTTTTACAGGCCATAAAATTTTAGGATGCCTACATAAGGTAAACATTTTTCATTAGAAGATTCCTGTTTCATTTGATAACACGTCCATTCTGTGAAGTGTCAATGTGTGCTTTTTTTTTTAATCAGTGGACTTCTGTTTAGCTGTGGACTGCATATTTTCTAGGATAAAAAATATATATATTAATCTTCCATTAAAGAATGCTTATCCTCAGATCCATATTTACAGCATTTTAAGACACAACAACTAATGTTTTATGTGTCTGATATTTTTAAATTGTATTTAAAGATAGCCTTAATACATTCTTGGTCACGTGTGCAATTTTTACTTTAGAGATCCCACCTTTCTTGGTACTTTGGAAATTCAAGCTACAAAGTGATATTAAATGTTAATATCTTTCTAAATTCTTCTTATGACTATTTATGTAATAATGGCAATGGTGTTGATAGTTTTGGTTTGGGTTTTGAGGTTTTTTGGGGTTTTGGGGTTTTTTTATACCTTTTCTGGTCATAGCAAACTGCAATGAAGTGAGATGAATGTCATCTAGAGAAACTGAAAAATCACAGGAATGAGAATATACCAGTAGAAGAAACATGCACTGAAGAACTAATAATGTAAGAGACTCTAAATTAATGTAGAGGAAGAAATGCTACGTACAAAAATCGCTGCTACTCTAGTATAATAATTTCAGAAGCTAGTTTTATAGCCTGTTGCCTGTAAAGCTGTCCAACTTTAAAGAAAGAAATAAAGAATTTTATAAGTATACCTTTAGAAATCCCCTTTTCCCTGTTCTCCTCTTCCTCAGGCAATACCCACACTGATTGCATTTATTCTATTCATATTGTAATGTAAAAATTTTAATATCTAGTATCTATACAAATCACTCTTCAGATGTCTTTGTGTTATTTGAATAAAATGAACTCTTTACCAGCACTGTAGTAAAGTTCATACTTTGTTGCTGTTTGTCATGTGTGTAATATGTTATTTTTCAAATATCTACAGCAGTTGCTGTCTTTTCTGTATCTTTTTTCTTAAAACTCTTTTCATTGCTATTGTTTCTTCACAATGCTTTCATGCTTTCACACAAAGCCTGAATACTCATGTAAATAGCAACCAATTTTTATAAGTCAAGGAGAAAGACTGTGGTTACCAGAAAGCTCTGAAATATATAATTTATATGTAAGATTTAAAATTGCAGATGTCAAATGATTTGATAAATCAAAAATATATGCAGCTTCAGTTGTATCTTTAAACATTATTTCAAAAATGGTGTGGAAGGTATCTGAAGGTATCTATGCAGCTAAATGAACCTTTCATATGTTCTTATAGATTCAGGTTTGTTCAGAGTTCTCTCCATTAAAGTTCCACTTTACAATTGCTCAGACAGGGCCTAAAGTGTGAAAATCTAACCAGCTCATCATGACATGTGGACTAAGTTCACCAGTATTCACTTTCTACATCACAAAATAATGTACAGATTCAACCTGATTGTAACAAATCCGTCCTGAGAAATGCAATACACTTGTTGTTTTAATTAGCTATATACTCTCCCATATCACTTTTAAGTAGCATTCTCATTATATCAGACAGAATGTAATCTTGCTGGAGACCTTGTTCCTTATTAAGATTAAAATTGAAATTCTTTGTATTTTCACATCTACTTTTCCAGTATTGCAATTTTCTGCTTAAGGCCAACATTAAATATTAATTTCAAATTACTCTTTAAAAGAAATTCTGTAAAAGTTCAATGATAAGATGAAAGTTTGAACACAAAGGTAAGGATAATTATGTTCTTCAAAAGCAGTATTTAGTGAGAAGTGCCTTTATTTGAGCAAATCGTATACCCAAATATTATTGGAGTTGCAGTCACTTCACTTCTGCTTCCTCCTCACACACTTCCCCTACACCACCATGGAAAAAAAAACCAAAACTCAACCCCAAAAGACTTAAGGCCTCTCCACACGCATGCATTTGAACTCCTGAGGGGAAAAAAAAAAAAAAAAAATCTTATCTAGAATAAAGGGTTGGGGCCCTGAATAGATTTTTCTCTTCTTCGGTGTTCTGCTTTTGGTGCAAGATGCCTTAACAGTATTAAGGAAGAATACATGTAATAAAGGCTGAGCAGTCTGGAGAAGAGAAGGCTCCATGGAGACATTATTGCAGCCTTCCAGTATCTGTAGGGGGCTTACAAGAAAGCTGGGGGGGGGACCTTTTCCAAGGGCCTATAATGATAGGAGGAGGGGTAATGGGTTTAAACTGAAAGCAGGCAGACTGAGATTGGACATCAGGACGAAGTTCTTCACAGAGAGGGTGGTGAAGCACTGATTTCCTTGTACCTGTGCACATTGCATTTAGTAAAATGTGCAGCTTCTGGAAACCAAGAGTTGAAAGTTTTACTTGGTAATGGACTTGGTACTGCTGACTTGACAGTGAATTCTTAATTTTGTCAACCAAGCAGATCCTTCAGTGTTAAATGTCTTAATCCTAACCCTCCCTGTGTCTTCACCTCCATAATGAAATTACTTAAGACAATGGCTGCTTGAAAAGAGATCAATCCCGATAACACAAAACCTGTCAAAGAGCAGAAGGAAGACATCATGAAATTTGGGTATTTTTCCCCCTCAAATTCAATAATATAATCCTGGAAATATTACTTGCTTAAAGTGTGAAAATGTAATACTTAATTTTAATTAATTTTATATTTTCAGATCCAACCAGCCTTGTTCTTCTATGTAGTAAGGAAAGAAACTTTGGGCAAATCTTTATGACATTTTTCTAACAGTCTCTGTCTCTTACCATAAAGTGAGGTATGCAAATAATATGTACTAAATTCAGTGTAGCCATTAATTTCCATTCATATACAAAATGAATTAAGAAATTCCACTAATCCTAAACTTGAATTTTTCTTTCCCTAGCTATTTTAATGAGATGTGAAAGTGACCATAATGGCTAAGGCTCTTATCTACAAACTGAAGTACCTGCATGGTCATATTTCATTCTGAACTGAACTCAGTCCAGAAGAATTTGATAGGTGTGACTACCAAATCAAACCCTCTAGATAATAAAGTATACCTGTTGTTGCAGTCATGTCAGAATTGCAAAAAATATTTTACTGTTAAGCACAAAACTGGTGTTTTAGATTCACATCCTAAGGATAAATTTATATATATTAGTAGAAGAGTGGCAGTTTAATCATAAACACTAGAGCTATAAATGCTTTAGAATTAGAATATTTCACTGTTATGAAGACATATTAAAAATTTATACTAGAAAATTGCAGATTAGTTTACTGAAACTGGTTCTTGTAAAATAGCAGAGCAGCGCATAAGAAATAATCAGTGAAAGATCATATACCACAGAGTACAAAGTAATAATGACATGATTATTTTCCCATCAGACCCAATGTAAATGTAATGTAATGGGGAAATGTAAATTTCTATCTGATTTAGATGGAAAGGAATCCTTCCTCAAAATGGACCTTGTAATACCTGAAACGTCTTTCTCTCCAAGGAAGGGTTCAGAAATAATTCTGAGAAAGAATGACATTTATAATCCTAAAACAAAGCAAAAGGAAAGCCAGCCAACATACTGAATTTTCATACACTTCATCTAAAATGCATTTTTAATGTCAACTGTCATGTCTTGTGTTGTGTCTTTTTGTAGTCATGATGATGATCAGATAATTAAATTCCTCAGTAAAATTACTGTATTTGCAGATACTGGATTTTTGTCCTAAAGATTTTTATTTTTTCTAAACAATAAAACCTACCATTTTAGGTATGGATACATGTCTTATATCTAAACCATTACAGCATACATATATACAACATACATTACAATATATGCATATATAGATGTTGGGACCTGTACTGTTTAACATATTCGTTAGTGACAAGGATGATGGCTTGAGTGCAACCTCAACAAGTTTGCTGACGACACCAAGCTGTGAGGTGCGGTCGACATGCTGGAGGGAAGGGATGCCATCCAGAGGGACCTGGACAGGCTGGAGAGGTGGGCCACTGCCAGCCTCATGGAGTTCAACAAGGCCAAGTGCAAGATCCTGCACCTGGGTCAGGGCAATCCCAAATACAAGTTCAGGATGGGAGGAGAGTGAATAGGGAGCAGCCCTGAGGAGAAGGACTTGGGGGTACTGGTGGATGAAAATTTATAGTCATAATTTATACAGTAATTAATATTCTTCTTGCTCTAAAGTTTCTTTATATATGGTGCACAAAGACTGCACACAGATTGTGAACCTGCTTTGGCACTGCTTTTAATGAGAAGGATGGAGAACTTGCTCTGTAGAGATCTTTTCTAATCTCGTTTTATGTTTCTATCATTTTAAGATATAAATGTAGAGAGAGAAAAATTATATCTAACACAGGTTTTACTGGAAATCATGTGTAAATGCATTTGTGTGTGCATGTCTGTATTTGTATATCTGGAAACCTGGTAATATGTTTAAAAATCAAATGTCTCATAAACTATTAATTTTTCAATCTCTTTGGTGTGTGGGTTGGTTTTTTTAAGGTAAATATAGTTGTTTTCATGGAATTATGTAAATAACTAAGTTGATTTGGATGTCTAAAAATTATTGAGTCTAGTCTCTTGCTCAAAGCAACACTAAAAGTTAGAAGTGGTTCACAGAATCACTAGGTTTGGAAGAGACGTATAAGATCATCAAGTCCAACCATCAACCCAACACTACCATGCCCACTAGACCATGTCCTCAAGCACCATGCCTACATGTTCCTTGAACACTTGCAGGGATGGTGACTCCACTTCCCTGGGCAGCCTGTTCCAGTGCCTGACCACTGTTTCAGTAAAGAAGTTTTTCCTAGTATCTAATCTAAACCTCCCCTGATGCAACTTGAGGCCATTTCTTCTTGTCCTATCAATACAAGAAGTTTTCTTGGTTGCTCAAACTCTTACTCGTACATGTTTTAAAATATTTAAAGATGAAGAATTCAGAGTCTTTCTGGTCAATCAGATTCACTGTTTAACACTTGTTATTGTGAAGGATAATTTCCTAATGGACAATCAGCATATTTCTTATTGAAACCTTATTATGACCTTTGGCTCTTGTACTTTTATCATACATCTCTCAGAAATATGCTGATGGCATGAACCACTTTTATTTAGTGCAACATTCCAATTAGATCCAAACTTAATTTTCTCCTCTCTAGGCTAAACAAACTTCAGTAGTATCTCAATATGAGCTCATAAATTATATATTCCAGCCCTTCATAGATATCTCCCCTGTTTTTCAAAATTATTTAGGGGAAGTGAGAGTGGAGAAATGGAAACAGTAGTCTAGGTATGGCCTCATGTATCCTCAGTAAAGGGGAATAACTGCTTCCCTTAATCTATTGCCCTTCATCTTGTTCATGCTGTATGCAGTCCACTGTCTTCTCCACAAGGGCACACCACTGACTGACAAACTTGTCCAGCAGGATTGCAGATACATGTATGAAATGTGATAAAGTTGACAGCTATTCTACTTCCAGAAAAGGAAAACAAGTCTTAAATATTTGGTTGAAGTAAGGAAAAGGGCAATGCCAGTTTAGGGAAAGTTTAAAATAAGTGTCAAGGTACAATTTAAGCAACATTTAACAATCCCAACCCAGTTATTTATTGAAATTGACTTGATCCTTAGAAATTTTTCTTCAGTGGGACAGTAAGCAGAAGATATACAACCTCAGTGGCTTAACTGCTCCACTCTGGTCCTCTCCACAAGCTGCAGAGGAATCTCTCTCCAGTGCCTGATAGTGATTGGCCTGAGAGTGACCTCAGTTTTGCAGGGTTTGGTTTTCTCTCAAACTCTTTTTTTTCTCACTGTTCTTTCTGCCATGCAGTGTTTTATCCTTTCATGATATATGTTTTGAGTGCTGTGAGCTGTGGGAGTCCATTGCAAAGCCAGCTAGAGCTGCCTGTGTCTGATGTGGGCCACTGCCTGACCTCTTCTCAAAGAGGCCACCATATAACCTCCTGATACCAAAATCTGGACACACAAACCCAGTACAGCAAGTTATGTCAATCTTACACAATTCATAAAAAAACCTAGCAGGATAATATGCTTTCTCTGTAGAAAACCACAAAATAATAGTGTAATTTATTAATGTCACTTCCCTCTAGCCCTTGAGCTCAGTCTTCTCTCAGTCTCTACCTGAGCTGCAAGGGAAATTGCAGCAGAATGTAGTATAGCTTTTGTATATCCTCTCCTTCCATTTCATACATCTGTTTTATCCACCTCAGCTCTTCTGGGAAACTGACTCTCAGTGACAGATTCAAGGACAAACTGAATCTATGCAACACTGGGCACACACAAAAGATGTGCTGGTTGATATTAAAAACATAACAGTGTTGGTGTAATGTTAGATGTCAGATACATCACTTTACAGATGACAACATGAAAGCTACCAAAAATACAGTGACATTCCCACTGCTCCTTTGCTCAGAAGACAAGAAATAAAGCAGTGTTTGTATTCACATACAATTGGAAAGATGGCTTCAAAGTAGCTTACTACAAAGCCTGACATTTCTATAATTTCTCTGGAGGAGTAAATGAAGTTGTTTAAAACTTGTAGATAAATTTGTTGATAACCCAATCGTTCTCAACATGTATTTGCAGAAATTTAATGTTGTCCAGAAAGCAATTATAAATACTTTCCTTTAGGGTTTAAGAAGAAGCCAATACTAGGCTTGTATTAATATATTGACAAGATACATATATTGTGCTCAGGTCAGAACTTGGTATTTAACTTTTACTTCAACTGGGTTTTAAACTTCTAAAGCTTAAGATCTGAACCATCTTTTTCCAGGCCTGATGTTTCAAAACAGACACTTACAAATGAGCACTGAACATCCAACATGTGTTCATCTCTGCACTATTTATGTGAACTAGCTTAATATTACTGTATTTCACAGTCCTTTGTTAGGTTACTTCTTTCGCTAACTGCAGCTGACCTGGGGCAACATGGTTCTCATCTCTTGTAGTATTGGATGACCAGTTCATAAGCTCTGAATTCACTGTTAAAGCAATAAATGTAGCACCCTGAATAGTTTCAAGTGATGTGTTATTAGAAAGCTGAAAGTTAGTGGTAATTTGCTTATCTATGGGTATGCAAAGCTCCGATAATTACTGATTTCTCATAAAAGCTATCCAAAAGTTTTCTTAAATGCCCATTCTGTCCTGCTGTTCTTCAGCCCCTTCATCTTGCTGTCTTGATGACCCTTTGAACACAGTAGTTCGCTGGCACAGCAGCAGATAAAAGACTAGAAGGGCAGCCCATGCAACTAACTTTTTCTTTGTAACATACATTATTTGTTTCCATAGTATGCAATCATTTTGCCAAGTCTTTAATTTCCTTGTTTGCAAACAAAACTCTGAGCTGCAAATGTACATAGAAAGTAGTTCCAGCTCAGTTAGCCATCTAAAAGTTAAATGGCTGCTCAAAGCTAGAAATGTAGCCTCCATAGATAGTTACTCAAGAGAAAAAGTCTGCTCCCAGAAGGTAATTCATCCCATCTTGCTTGTGTGTTTCAGATAGGGGGGAATGAATTGCCTGTGCCAGTATCTATTTGCCTCCATTGACTAAAAGGGGAGGGAGAAGAGACCTAGAAAAATAGGTTTGACTACATGCCCATTTTTCAGGCAGCTAAAGTAAGGTGAGATGAATTTCACCCAGAGTGCCCATCTCTCCTATGTCAATAGGCCAGTGTTCAGTTGTGCATGCAGAAGTAAAAATATCCCTTTGATCATGCAGCAATGTAAAAAACCCAGCTTCACACCACACGAATACCCACACAGGCTTTCAGCAGCTTGTCAGAAAGTAATCCTCAGCCTCCAAGGCCCTTAAATATCTCTCTGGTGAAAATCCATTGCCCAGACCTTTATGCTGGGCTCTCTACACCTCTTAAAAAAAATTTATCAGAGAAGGAGAGTTTCATAGCCTCTTCTTCTGTCTCCTCAGCTTATGACTGAACTGCATTAATGACCAAAAAAAAAAAAAAATCTCCTAGATAGAAGTACAGATTTTTTAATTGCAAAATGGAAAAAGAGTACAAAAATAATAGAAAATAGGAACAAAGTGGGAAACTTAGAATACATGCTTATCAGTGAGAATCAAATAACTTTTAATTATTATGCAAGTTTTCTTGCACCTTTAAAGTCAAAGCAAATATAAGCTTTTGTGCAATGTGCTGTCAAACTATATCCATAGGTGAAAAGATTGTGAGTACGGCCAAGAAAAAAATGTGGACCTGCTTGTATCAAACTTTATTTCCAATCAGAGTCTACAATTTAGTATATTTTGCCTAAAATAAACTACATTTCTTTTTTAGTTTATCAGTGTGACAGAGTTCAAAGAGTGTCTGGACAATGTTCTTATTCATACGGTTTAATTTCAGGTAGTTCTGAGAGGATCGGGAGTTCGACTTGGTAATCCTTCAGAGGCCTTTCCAACTTGAGATATTCTATGACTCTGTGATTTCATTTCTTGGAGATCAAATGAGATCCTTCCACTTTCCAGTGGAGTATCAAGAATTACTTTGCAATTAGCCTGTATATGGATTTACTTCAATAAAACACACTAGATCTTAGAAAGATACTCTGCACTTATGTGAAAGCAAGACGACGACTGTGAGCCTTCCTTGTGTTATGTGTTTCTTGACCAATAAACTATTTGTGTGGTAGTCTGACTGCCTTAGAGACAAATTATGAACTTTATGTATTATGAAAACAGCTAGTGAATATGCTTTGTAAAAACATCAAGAAATACTTGCAGCCTTAGAGTAGCTGTGACATATTTGACAATGTGGAGGTGCTTATAGAGGTGAAAAATATCCTCATAGTAGAGAAAAAAAAAGAATTATTTAGACCTTTGAATAAAAGAGTATAGAAAGATGCAAAATAGTGTTTATCCCAACACTGTGTGTTAAGATTTTAATGAAGCACAGAAGTCTATATCTGCAAATATATTGTTCTGACTGTAGCTCAGTATATAATCTCTCTTATGTTATTTGCTAGTTCAATTAAAAAGTAGTAACCTGACATGGAGTGGATGATAATTTTAAAAGGCCTATGCCCTTACTTACATGGTATAAATTTATCTTAGCATATGAGTTATACTTTACCTCAGCAGAAAAATAAGTTGCCTAAATTGATGTGCATTGTTAACATCAAATCACAGAAAGCAGCTGAAACTGGTCAAATGATCCCTTCTTACAACTTATGAATGTAACGCAAACTGCAAACTAGGCCAGCTACAATCACTTTTCCTGATGTTGCTTTGGTGACTACAGGCTGCTGCAGAGAAAACAACTATATACTATTTTTCAAGTTCCCTTTAAAATGTTGAATATATTGACAGCAATTTTGAGAGTAAAACATACATTGAAGTTGTACACTCTTCTAAAGGCAGAGGAATATGTAGTATTTATGAAAAGGCAATACCTGTTTCTATGGCTTGGGAGACCTCTGTTGGAAATCCTTATCTTCTACAGCGAAAGCTAGCAGAGTCCTCACTGCAATGGGGTACCCAAGCAGCTGAAGCTTGTTTTATCTCTGCTAGCTGAGAATCACTGCCAGAGAAAATCCAGCTGTGCAGTGTGTGGTGCAGAAACATGACTGAATACATGTGTTGGGGCACAGGACAGTAAAGGGATTAGAGGCAGGACACCAAGCACTGCCTGTTCAGAGAGAATTATTTTGATCCAATGACAAACAACATTTTACTTTTCTTGGATGTTATGGATAAAATGGAATAATCCACAATGGCTCTTCTTCAGCTATCAGGATTTAAAAAAATTCAGTGATCAGGTTATTTATGGGCACAGAAAAATAAGAGACAACGCAAGCCTCAAACATCTGTGGTTTTCTGCTCAGCTTTCTAACCCCAAATGTTCTTTACCTTGTTCCTTTTGTACTGGGTTCAAGGTGCCAGTTGCTCCTTTCCTTGCCTATCTCAGCCCTAGAGTTACAACCTCAATGAACAAATGTATTAAATCCTGATCAATGGATCATTAGTGTCATTAGTTGAAAACCTGAAGGTAATGAAGGGACATATGCCCTAAGATCCTTCCCTGATTTAAGGAAGACTTTCTTTCTGGACATATTTTTACAACAGATGTTTAGTGAGCAAGGAAAATCTAATCTTAGTTTCCTATGGAATTCTTTCCTATGTTAATCTTTCTGTAACATCTTGTAAGATTATATTCAGGCACATTACCTCTCTCCTCAGAAAAAAAACAAAGAGGTACAAGGTTAATAGGCTTTTTAAAATTTGTTATGTGGTTCCACGAAGAGCTTGATTGATCAGTCCAGCTACTAGAGCAGATGATAGCAGAAAAACTCTCCAAAACAAAAGAGAAAAATTAAAATCTGAAATCAAGGAGATAAAAAGGAATCTGTGTTCTACAGATATGGTCTGTTGATACAATAGCTGACTATATTTTTTGTCTTTCTCGTTGGAAACAAAGACACAAAGGACGTTTTTATATTCCCAACTTCTGCTAGAACCTCATGTCTGGTAGGTGCCATAGTCCTGTCTGGTGCCTTGAAGTCTTTCCCAGGATTATTACTCATGTGAAATAAATAAGATGATGCTGCTACCACGAGTGTGAAATTAAACATTGACACTAATTTTGAAAACCAATGGAGCATTCTCACTTTCCAAAATATTATTTTTAGATAATTAGCCAACTAACAGTTCCTGTCTTTAAAATGTCCTTCTGTACAGATATGTATAAATTTATAATTAATCTAAACAGCTATTTAGCTGATGCAAATATAGATTAATTTCTCAATGATCTAATACTTAGTCATATGCAGATTTGATACCATCTTTTGTGTGTACATATAAACATTAAGTTGAGAGATATTAATTTATCTTTATTAGTATAATTCCCCTTACAGTTAGAAATTCCCCTTCTATCAGTTAGAAACAGATATATTATCAGTGTGATATTTCAATCGTCATCCTATGTTTGGGCCATTGTAGTTGTAGCAAAAATGTACTTTAATTATTAGCCTCTGTCTTCAGACTGTTAAATTTCATTACATATATATTATTTAGTTGATCTAAATTATGACACTTGAATTCAGTTTTTCTTCATTTTGGATTTTATTCTGATGAAGTCTTGTTTGACTGACACTGAAGTACAATGACAGAAAAGGAAAATGTGAATGTGGGATTTTTTTTTTTTTTCCAGAGTGGTTTTACATAATCATAGAGTTATAGAATACTTCAAATAATGTTTAATAACGCTTAATAAATAATAATGTTTAAATGTAATTAAAAGCTACTCTAAATCAAATATCACTTGTGTTTTTCTTCACAAAAGTCATAAAGATAGCCTTACAAAATACATTGTCTTTTAAAAATAGTGGAAGTATAATATCAAAATAAAATAAGAAATGCCATTATAATGTTTACTTAAAAAGGTTTCTTTTAAGCTTTGTTTATTCATAATAAAGTGTAATTCATCTTTCAAATATATATATAATACATTATATTAATACATGTACACCACAATATACATGAACATATCTGTTACTAAGGCAAATTGATTGTTAATTCCAGTAATTATCTGACAGTGATCTGTCATGAATATTTAAAAGAATGCAAGAGGAGAAGTGCACAGTGAAACTTCCCCCTTTATACTCTCCCAGCTTCCACAAAGTTCTGATTTAGGGACAACCCCAGTGGTGTTTTTTAACTGCCCTTGGAACTTTTCACCAGTACATTGTCTAATTGTTTCCTGCAGTTATCCACAAAGAATCTAATGTAGTGTTGAATTACAAAGTTTAATGATGCATTGTGTGAAAGCAACTTCCTTTTCTTTGTCTTAGAACTTCTTCCTTGTAATTCAGTATGATTTCAATTACCTTCCACCATTATACCAGATTTATGTAGATATCTATTCATATTCCTATTAATTCTTCTTTCACTACAGTTTCTACTATTGCAAATATTTACTTTAGTATTGAGAGTAATTTAAACCATAAATTATTAGAATTAATAATAGGAGAATTTCTCCTCCTTAATTCCTTTAGAACTTTTTTAGGAATGAAATACAGAGATGACAACTTCTTTTTTTTTTTCAGGTTATAGTGATATTCCAAAAACCTTTCAGCTGACACTTCAGTCTGAGACACTTGGTCTGATTTGCCTGTTATAAAGAATAGCATCACTGTGGGAACTTTCTTAACACCTGGACACTTGTCCAAAAAATTGATTTAGCTTGATAGCTACTGCTTTACCTTCCTGGAAGGCTTCTTTTCCATATTTAACATAGGTTCTGTGGTTGGGTTTTGTCATATTTCCTAATTCTGTTCTGTTTTATTGCTAGTTTAAATACCTTTAATAAGTTGTTTTTCTAATTTTTTGGCCCATCTTTTTGTGTATATCCATTATCTTGTCAGAATTTTCTAATTTCTACCCTGTCAAGGCTATCTTCTGATAGGTTATATACATTAAATGTGATCTTTTAACATAGCATCCTTGAACAGCTTTGTACTACCTAAAAGCATGACATCCTTTTGAATGTTTCTTTTATCTTCTCTCTGAAACAAAACAAAACAAACAACAAAAAACCCACCCACAAATAAACAATCGACAATCAACACCCTGCCCTCCCCAAAAGACAGCCAAATAAACAAAACTGATTTGTTGCTGGTTTTTTGTTATACTGATTCTGAAGTTGTGTTATTGGGAGAGAGATTTTATAGGGCAGCTTTTCCTGTAAATGTCACTAGATTATCTTCATTATTACAGACTTCAACAGTTACTTTTGAACCATGTCCCATGCACTACTCAGAAATAAGTATTTTGTTTTGTTTTTATTTGTGTGTTTTCAGCTGCTCCAGAAGACACCATGAGTAAAGAAAAAAAAAAAAAAAAAGCATTTTCATTATAATGTTTCAGGCTAACAATGGGTTTCTGAAAGGAAGTTATTTCTGCCCACATTACACTGAATCTGCCATAGCTCTTGGTCACAGTGCCTGTTGCTCCTCGGATGGACAAAACCAAGATATTCATACTATACATTTTCTAAGCTTTTCTTTTTTATGTTTGAGAAAATATCTTGCAGTTTCAATGCACAGATAGTCTATAATATCTCCATATTTTTTTTGAGCTCAGCATTTTGTTTCTTGAGTAATTCTACTTCTTCACTAGTGTATCTACTTTGCCTTTCCTGTAAAGCATATACCATGTCATATGCATATTTACCTAATATATCACAAATTACCTTCCCATGCACTTCTTTCCTTCCAGTAGACTTCTGAAATCTCGGTTCTGTCTTTTTCTTTTTTAGAAAAATATTATTTACTCCTCTGATATCACAGATGGTTATTATTTGTATTAAGCTTATACTTCTTTTCCCTTCATGTAGTTTTAATATGCTTAAAGCAGAATTTGAAATATTAAGTATGCTCTTATCTGTTTCTGACCAGAATTTTATATTTCCAGAAGTCTTTTCTTGTGTTTTGAGAACTCATAATGTCTATGTGTTCATCTTCATTAAATTATTCCTTTGAATTTTCTTGGCCTTATGAATTTGTCTGCTTCTCCTCTAGTTTTCTTTCTAAACAACCAGAAACCTCTGAGAGGATTACATTGGCCGTATGACAAGGTTTTTGGGCTTCCACTGGCCTTCAGAGACACTGTAAATGTGAATCACCTGCTAATAATTGACATGTTATACTATAGTATAACCATATAAATTATGAGGAGCAGGAATACTTTTTTCCACCTTGATGACTCAGAGCTTACTCCTAAAAAATATATTATTTTATCTATTGTTTATAAAATGAGATGAGGCTGACTGTTTCAGAGGCAGTTATTTGCACAATATATCTGTACTTAAAATTAGTTGAGACACTCTCCTCATATCTGAAACACAGCTTTTGAAGAGAAAAACACACTGACTCTTGATCATGCTGGAGATCATATGTTAAGTTGATTCAACAGCTCACCATCCTACTTTATCTTTCTTAATTTCTGATTATAAGCCAGAAATTCCATCTATCAATGAAAGATGAAGGGGTTTTTTTTGTTTGTTTGTTTGGTTGCTTTGGTTTTGTTTCCTAATGTGATAGGAGAATGAAAAACATAAAAGCTTGTGTCTGTGCAAAATATTATGCATTTCCCTGATGGTGCTTGCCCTTATATGACTTCATATTGACCGCATGAGACATCCTGAGTAGACTGCTCTTCTGCAGCATTAAGTTATAAATTGTCTTGAAATTCCAGACATTTTGAAAAATTTTTGTGGTACGTTCTTCAGTACTACATGAAACAAATGGATTACCATTTATTTCCTAAAGAATTTTCATAAATATTTTAAATATTACTTTAATCAACACATTTCTGACTTCAGGTTGCTTGTCTTTGATAGACCCTATTAAAGCCCAATAATTTGTATTTTGAGAATTATTATATTTCAAATGTTCTTACTGATGAATTTATTGTTGTCCTCAACAGTTTCCTTTATACTTCTGTGAGCATTTTATAAAAACCCAGTGTGATTCCACAGCAAGCAAAAATGGAAAGAGAGACATTAATCTGAATGTCTTCCACTCTTGTATATATTTTTGGCTTTACTGAGTTGCTCCTAGAACAATCTCTCCAATTAGAGACATCTAGATCAACTATTATATAATCTCTTTCTCTAGGGGAAAAAAAAAAATCCTTTTAATGAGCCTGCCTGTATGCTATTAACTTTGTTTTGATTTGTAAGAAACCTGTCATTATCAAGAGGCAAATAATAGCATTCATGAATATTCTGCCATTTTAGCAGTTAAAACCCATAAAAAAGTAATCTGTCAACAAGTAAAAAAGATTAATATTTTTAAAGTATCGTAAAGGTAACTAAGGAGAGTTTAAACCCACAGAATAATGACAAACATTAATTCTAGAAATGAAGGACTTGTTTGTTTCATTTTCAAAAGACAATAATAAGATGTTTTCTTCTTCACAATATTCCAACAATTATTACTCTTCTGACTTAATTTTTCTTTTCTATAATGTCTAGTCTATCAGAGATAATTACTTTTGCTATGGAGAAAAGATGAAGGCAAGTAAGCTTACGGTGACCTTCACACAGAATTTCCCTTAAGCTAAAAATAAATCATTCTAAAGCCCATATATTAATTTTCATGTGAGAGATGTTTTTGAAAAGAAATGACAATTCTTACCTCAATTAGTTACTAGTGACTTACTTTGTATAACACCATATAAATATCTCTGGAAAAAAATATTATTGTCCTAGTAACAGGGCTTACTCATAGAAATCTTCGGCATT
>NW_010224956.1:55392-94700 GCF_000690775.1 Eurypyga helias
AAAGAGTGAAATAATGTATTTTACTTCTTTTATGGAAACAATCTTTGCATTTTTACATACTAGTAATATTTAAAAGTACCTAATTCTATTTTATTAGTTGAGATTTTTGTTTCAGATTTCTACAATAACAGAATCCTAAAAATAAGATTCATTGTAAAAGATAGCAATATAATAAAATGTTCCATTTACATTATTTATATCCATCACTAGGTTCATTAAAATTGCACCATGACAGTAGAAATGCAATAAGACAAGCCATGTATAATGATATTTTAAAATTCTCCAACTTACTTTATTGAGACTAAATGAAAAGAAAGAAAATATACACATGTAATTAGGTCTTGAGCCTGATAAGACTTCTCTATGTTTCCAACTATGTGGCAGTAGTTCCATTCTCTTAAACATGTCTGTTGTGAGCAAAACATTAAACTCCAGTAAGCTTTGGTGGGACGAAATATTAGAAACTGGCTTCCTTGAGATAGTAAGTTCCAGGTTTTCTGAAATCATGCAAAAAAAGGCTAGAGAATATTAAAGTACATAATTATTCCTTTTTCATTTTTGGAGGCCTTTGTTTTTTTTTTTTTTTCCCCTAAACTAAATATGATTTACTGATGGAATGAAGAAAGAAGAAATTAACAGTCTTGGGAAATACACTGAGAAGGCAAAGAGCAAGGGGATTAAGCAAAGGCCATAGCAGGTACAATAGTGTCACAGGCACAATAACAACAGTTGGATCTTACGTTCTTTGTGTAGTTGTTTCTCTGAACATGAGTAAATTTCCTTTTTTCCTGTAATATCTTCTTTCAATGTATGAGCAGCAACTATCAATCATTCTGGAGATAAGTATTTTAGGAGCAGAATTCATGTGTGTGTGTAGGACAAATCTGATGGGAAGTATAATTTAAAGAGTTAACTAAAATTAAAAGTACCCTTGGGTTACCTTTATAGTCAAAAGAAGTATATATTTACTTATCCTACTCTTCATTCAATAGCCCAGGCTAATTTCTGTCCTGATATAGGTGTTTCTGTCCAGCATCTAACACTGGGTGGGATAAATCTGCAACAGAAAGAAGAAAAAAGGGATCAAATTAGTACTAATTCGGGGAAAAAAGCCTGATGGCCACTGAATGAACATGGCTGCTTCCAATTTGAAAGATCTTCTGATTTCAAATCTTTTTTTTTGTTCCAAGTGATAACTTGGTCTAACTTAGGTTTTTGGCTGCACAGGAGATAATATGCATTCAATAGTGGTAATATTGTAAGAAAATAACCTTTAACTTGAAGTGGTATTAATCGATGCACAAGAGTATGACTTTTTCTTTACTCTCTCATCAGCCCTGAATGCACACAAACACTGCTCACCTTTGTGTCTTTGTGCATGGGCTCTTATTCTGAGAGCATTTTAGTGCCCTTAGAAGCTGTGAAAGTGTGAGCAGAACCAGGAAATTGCTCAACGATCTGTTTCAGAGAGAGGATTTACAGAGCATGAGATAATTTTGGCAGAAAGGCAGTCAATGGTTATCAAAAGCTTCTCTCCTCCTTTGTCCCAACTACTTTCTATTCAGTGTGAGGATAGAAAATCCCTTCACTATAAATTAATAGGTACAGTCTACCTGTAAAGAGTCTACTAGCTCTCAGGATATCTCTACTAGATCAATGTTACACCATGGTGTTAGGATGAAACTTAAAAGTCCTCTATCAAATATCTAGTGAAATTCACTGTAATCCAATATCTACAGTATGTGGCAGGAAACTTTTATTAGGGACTATTTACATAAGATTCTTGAAAACGATTAAGCATTGCCAATGCTCCTCATTTCCTTGTGAATTTTGTAGTGCTATATTTTTAAATTAAAAGCCCAGTTCCTAATGAGTTTGTGTGGCAGGGATTTATTAGCAACAGAAACACCACAAGGATGGCCTCTCTGAGAAGCTGCTACAAGCTCCCCTGGCTCCAAGTCAGACCCACTTCTGGCTATGGCCAAGACAACTAGTTCATTGGTCAGTTTGGGTCAGGTGCCTGAACTATGTGTCCCCTACACTGTCTGTAGCGAGACAGCGAGAGCTGGGAGCACAGCTGCAGGATCAGAAGCAGAGAAAGACCTTGAATTCAGTGCAGGCATTCCCCAGCGCCACCTAAGAACTTATCAGTACTGCTCCCTACATCCAGGAACACAGCTTCCTCGCAGCCACGGAACCGAGTTAACTGCTTCCTGACTGAAGCCAGCATACATAGTTAGTCACATATTGACACTCACATTGGTTTTTTTTGGTTTGGTTTGGTCTGGGGTTTTTTAAGTAGTGTATTAATGGAATATATCTGCAACATCACCAAGCAAAATATACCATCATGAGAAAACATGCTGATCTTATACTAATAACTACCTTCTTCAAAATATTACAGCCCTGATAAGTAGAAAAAGGCATTCATGTTATTCAACAGAAAAATTGAATTCAGCACAGGAAAAGTCATAGAAACATACAGTGGTTGGGGTTGGAGAGAACCTTAAAGACCATCTAGTTCCAACCCCCCTGCCATGGGCAAGGACACCTTCCACTAGACCAGGTTGCTCAAAGCCTCATCCAGCCTGGCCTTGAACACTTCCAGGGATGGGGCATCCACAGCTTCTCTGGGCAACCTGTTCCAGTGCCTCACCAACCTCTCTGTGAAGAATTTTTTCCTGATGTCCGATGTAAATCTACCCACTTCCAATTTAAACCCATTGCCCCTTGTCCTGTCACTACAGACCCCTGTACAAAGTCCTCCCTCCCAGCTTCCTTGTAGGCCCCTTCAGGTACTGGAAGGCTGCTGTAAGGTCTCATCGGAGCCTTCTCTTCTCCAGGCTGAACAAGCCCAATTCTCTCAGCTGGTCTTCACAAGAGAGGTGGTCCAGACCTCTGATCATCTTCGTGGCCCTCCTTTGGATTCACTCCAACAGGTCCATGTCCTTCTTATCTTGTCCTCAAGGTACTATTGATTAATGAAACATTATGCAAAAACTAAAGCTTCATTGTACTTGCTGTATAATGCCTTGAATTATCTGTTTCTCAGACATCAGCATTAATTTCAATAGGTTTAACACTTTCATTGTTGTTGTAGAAGTAATTACAGTAAGAGGTTAATGAAGATTTCTTTTAATTTTTATTGTTGTTATTGCCTGTGATTAGCTCTCAGGGAGGAACTATATGGTAATGTAACACCAATTTTTCTCCTCAGCATTTTTGTCCTCATTTTCCCTTTTAGCATTTCTTTTGGAGTTTCTTGTTTTGTTTTGTTCTGAGTTTTGGTTTTGGTTTGGTTTTGGGTTTTTTTCCCTCTTAGAAATGTGGTGTATTTCACTATATTTAAAATCAAATAGCTTTTAAAAGGTCACATAATAATGATGAGATGATGATTTGTATATGGAATAAGTGAAATATACAGCAGAAACGCCAGCAGAAACGGCAGCAGAACTGTAGAAATAAAATAATACTGTAAGTTACTACTGAGATTGTAGTCTCAACCATAGGAAAGTAGTTCTTGGATGTCACACAAATGTAAGGAATTTGTTCAGAGGTAAAACAAAGAATTTAATTTTTAAAATAACTCAGTTTTAGAATAACTCAGTTTTGGAATTGAATAGTTCAGAATACTCAGAATAACTCAATTTTGGACAGGATTTAAGCAAATCATCTTTTCCAGACTTCAGCTAAGCCCCTTGCTGTGAGGCAGGAATAACACCCTGGATGTTGGACACAGTGCAACAGGCTGGGCCCATGGAGGATAGATTACACATGGAGGGGTCAGGCCCCCAGACAGTCCCTGGCAGGTCGAGTGTCAGAGCAAACCCCCAGTGGCACTGGAGGAGCTGGGGTCATCACTGGTGGGGGGGTGTGTGTGCACACATATACACGCATGCACATGTATGTCACTTAAAACAGAAATCTTTAGATAGAAATCATTATGGAGCTGAAAAAAACCATCCTGCTGTGTAATTTCAGGTAATGTATAGCTGGATGGTGTGCTGCTGATATTGTTGCTGCCCCACATAAACTTCACTTTGGCAAACAATGCTGCATCACAGACTCAGAGTGTCAGACACAATCTTTGCATCCTGATCTGCAATACCAAGTATTTAACAACATCCAGAGTGTTCTCATGAATGATAAACAAAGGATTTTTAAATGCTTAAAAGCAGTGAGACTGCTATAGTATTAGACTGAAGGCTATAAAATCTGAATTTGATTGAAATACTGATTTAATTATTGATCTTGTAATTGGAGATACAGATACTCTAATTAAAACTGTATTTTTCTGGTTACAACACATCATTGTTCCTTATCCCAGGGAACTACTCTTAGAAGAGCAGCCAGCTTAGCACATCTATGCAATTACACTTTTAAAAAGGAGACAAACATTTTATAGCCTACATGATAAACACATCAATAAGCCTTTCCAAAAAAATAACTAGAACAGAATGACAAGCTTTGAGTTAAAAGCTGAACAGACTTAATGTAGCAAGTGAAGAATGAATATTGTTCACAGAAGTGGAAATAAATGGAAGTGGAAACTTTTGTTCAAGTGCAACTGCTAACATCTGATATGAGGATTTCACAAGCTCTCAAATCAAACTAGAGTGAAAGAACCGCTCATAAGATTATTTGCAAATATCTTGTTGTAGAAAATTCATCAGATTTGAAAAGCATGGCTATGCTGCCGACAAAACAATGTTGAATTAATTAGACATAGGTAGAAGCCTACATCCTAAGATGTCCTAGGAAAACCTTTATTCCAAGAAATTATTTCAAAGCACTTTCCATTGTAGGTTTTATTCCACTTTTTCATACCATTAAGTATAGATGAGAAATAGACTGGATGGCTTGGGTTCCTTCTGAGAGATATAACAGAGATGAAGACTGAAGGAACTGAATGAAGTTAGATAGTATGATAGATGAAAGAAGGATAGAGTATCTTCTCAACACAGAGTACCTTTTAAAGGATCCTTTCACACGCTTCTGAAGTATGTCCAAACTTTCACTATGTCTGCTTTTCAAAAAGTGAAGTTTGCATTTAAGAAAATAAATACTAAACTAGAAATATTCTTTAGGGAAATATGATTAATTTCTGGTAGTTTGTCTGATACTCAAGGTCTGATTGATATGTTTGTATGTTTGTTTAGAAAAGAAGAGGGGAAAAAAAAAAAATATCTCCAGTGAGTTAATGCAAGCTCCTTCCATATAAACTGTTCTCATTTTTTTGGGACTCATCAACCAATGCAAACATGGTGTATGAAAATATACCAAATATTTTTAATTATCTTCTGAGTCTTGAATGGTTTGTTTTTTATTAAAGAAAACTCTATATATAAGGTGACTAAAAAATTCAAGCTAAATATGACTTTGGTGATCTGTAACACAAAGAAAACTAAACACTGAACTATCAAAATGAAGAATCCATTCTCAACCCTACATAATATTAAACAGATTGTCAGAGAAAAAAAAATGTTTCCAAATTATTTCCATTATCAGGATAAATCCTGAGAATCACAACCTGCATTATTGTACTTTAATGCATATAGTAATAAACTATGGACTGTTTTTAATTGCTTACTGTAGCAAGACAACTATGCCAAAGATTTATTGCAATCTGAGGATGATTCACTAAGTAATGTGAAATAAATCAGCTGAACAAACCATCTCTTAGGGAAAAAGTATGGAATGCCTGTTCTGAAGACTCTGAAGAGGAATTATTTTTTTCTGCCCCTAAACATAAAATCAAAAGTGTCTAAGTGTATATCTGTTCAGGTGTAATTTAAGGAGAAATTTCATAAAAGAGTATTCACATTAAGTTTTTCAGCTCTTTCTTCTCAATAAATTCACAATGAATGTAAAATGCAAAATTGATTAATATTAATGGGATGCATTTGTATATGTTAGTTCTGAAAATATTCTACTAATTTTCACTTGTACACATCTGCATATTCTGGTTTAGTACAATTGGCAACCTGGTTTGCAAATTCACATATAGCACTACTTTACAAATACTATTGTTGAAAAATAGATATTCATAACAAATCAGCACTGGAAAAGATAAAATAAATCACCATTGTGGCTTTTAGTATTCATTCATTCCTATATAATTCTGACATGCAATCCAGATTACAATATTTTTATACACTATTCAACATTGGGAGAGCTTTTGCTGGTATTTTTGTGGTATCATAACTTGATGGTCACTTTAGATTAACACAGCAGAGATCATACATAAGTAATTATCATGGAAGAGTTAATACAGTCTTTACTGATACACAAACAAATCTGCATAAGAATGGAAACTATCGTGACTACCAGTTATCAAACTATCTGCTATCTCTCTACATATTCTAAACTACAATGAATATGTGATTTGTCACCCTTCTTCAACCACTAATGTATTTTGAATCCTACAATGTTTACCGACTGTCTGCACGTAAGCAACTATTGTGAAGCAGCTGACTTGTCTCTCTCTTCGTATTAAGATTTTCACTGTACCTTCAGCACAAGGGACAAATGATAGGTTGTACATTGTCATATCTTGTCAGAAGTTACCATTATCTGTCTTGTCCCATTGCAGCGAGTAGTTCACACATTTTTATCAATTATTAAAAGACACATGACATACCCAGAGCTGTCTGAAAGGAAAATCAACCATACTGAAAGGGCATTGATGCCTGAAATGGTAGAACACCCAAATATTTAATTTAAATGAGAGAACAGATGAAGCTGGAATAACCTACCGAATATCCTTTCATCTTATCTTAGGAAAAAGAAGCTATTGAAAAAACAAAACAAACAAAAACCAAACAACACCCCACAAACCAACCAAAACAAACAAAAAAACCCACCACTAAACAAACCATCACAATGCATAGCTCTGCTGAACTAACCAATTAAAAATTTTCATAGGACAGAGAAGCAAAATCAAGTGTGAGCCAGCAGTATAGCTAAGGACTCTGTGTTGAAAGCTCAAGAGACAAACAGTCTCTCAGAGGGATGATATCCCTGAGGGACAGTTAACAATTCTCTTGAAGATATGCACCTGAACCACAGAGGTGGAAGCAGCCCCTTTTCAGCACTGCTGTTCCTGATGTGCCTAAGCACACATTCTCATGATTATTAAACCTACGAAAGCATTTCCTGCAATGCTCTCAGGTGTCTCTCAACGTAAAGATGGCCATCTGCGCAGCTCAGCACAATGTTGCGCATCTATATTTTCAGAATTATGACAAGTTAAAAACCAAATCATACACAACATCTATTCTTCAGTTAAAAGAGCTGAGCTGAAGTAAAAATATTTTCATTTATATTAAATCTATTCTTATAAATCTGCACCAGATTCTGACATTTGAACAGCTTAATTTGAAAGCCCTCCAATATTGCACCATGAAATTCTTTATGTAACCATGTTTCTGATCTGCTCTGTAGAGTTCTCACCCTAAAAAACAAAGCTGAAATTATGCTGTCACTTACTGGTTTTACACAAGAGGAATAATTTTTTCATTTGGGAGTGTAATCTGACACTCTGACAAGAACACTGAAAAAGGAATGATGTGTATTCAGCTCGTGAGACAGTCAAAACCAATGGAAAAACAGATACTTCACACATTTTCTAAATGACAAACCTATTTCCAAGTAACATACTACAGTCCTTTGTCTTTTCATAGTCATTGAAATCTCTTCTACTGATATCCCATAGAACCACATCAAGCCCAGAGAGGTAACTGCAGATAGCCTTATGCTATATGCATAGCTGCATGAAGAATAAGACTGAGAACACCAGACATACTTTCAGCTGTGGCCAGAAAAGACTGTCCTGTTTCTGAAATAAAAACTAGCTCACTCCTACAACTGGTTTTCATATGAGACTTACAAAGAAAAAATCATAGACCAGTTTAGGTTGGAAGGGATGTTAAATATCATTTAGTTCCAACACCATTCCCCCTCCCTTTCAGTCTGAAGACATTACCCCTTGTCCTGTCACTACAGGCCCTTGTAACGTCCCCCCGCAGCTTCCCTGTAGGCCCCCTTCAGGTACTGGAAGGCTGCTCTAAGGTCTCCCCGGAGCCTTCTCTTCTCCAGGCTGAACAAGCCCAGTTCTCTCAGCCTGTCCCCATAGCAGAGGTGCTCCAGCCCTCTGATCACTTTTTGTGGCCCTCCTCTGGCCTTGCTCCAATAATTGGAGTTGCTCCTTTTATTTTGGGGATGCCGTAGTCCAGGTGGGGTCTCACAAGAGGGGACTAGAGGGGGAGAATCACCTCTACTGGTGCTTCTGATGCATTCCAGGATATAGTTGGCTTTCTGGGCTGCCAGAGCACACTGCCAGCTCATGACCAGCTTTTCATCCACCCACACCAGCAAGTCCTTCTCCTCCGGGCTGGCCCAGCCTGTACTTGTGCTTGGGATTGTCCTGACTCAGGTGCAGGATCTTGTACTTGGCCTTGTTAAACTTCAGTTCAAAATTGGCACAGGCCCACCTCTCCAGGCTGTCAAGGTCCCTCTGATTGGCAACCCTTCCATCCAGCATGTCAACCACACCACACAGGTTGGTGTCGTGGGCAAACTTGCTGAGGGTCCACTCTATCTCACTGTCCATGTTGTAGACAAAGGTGTTAAAGTAAGAGATATTTAATAAAAAGTTATATAATACATCTTATCCTCAGTCTCTAATTTAGTTATTTCCCCTCATTCGGGTCTTAAAGACACTTACTTCTCCTACAATTTTATTTTTCTTACATTTTATGTCTGAGGTCTGAAACAAAAGCTTACATAACTATGAAATCACAGTATTTCTCTTTGTTTTTTATATAACGTGTGAGTATGTACTTGAATTTTTTCCACAGTTATTAGTGTAGATTTTGTTACTGTAACACTTTTTACCTACATCAAATCAGATGATTTAAATAGCAATCATTTAGATGGCACTTTACACATTTTGAAACATAATCTTTCACTAAAATTTGCTTAACATGCATTTTGATCTGCAAATAGTATTAAAAAAAAAAGTCAGTTAGACAACAGTATTTTTAAAAAGTAACACAGTAAAAAAATAAACAAAAAGAAGTTATATTGGTTTCAAGCTTGTATTTTAACTTGGTGAAACTTCCTAAATTGTAGCTTCTGGACAAAAACATTTGAATGACCTGATCTTTCTACATAAAAGGAATAAATCAAGAGAAGGAAAGGTCAAAAGTCAGAGTAGAGAATATAGAATTCAAGCCCAAGACAACAATCTCAATGAAAGGAAAGAAGACAGAACACAACTGAAAAAATTCAGGGAAGTTTGCACATAAAGTTCAAAGATTAACAAAAAGTATTTATTCAAATATAAGACTACTCCATGACTTAATCTTTTTAAGAATGCCATTTACAAGGAAATAGAATTTCTTAATTCTTTTTTTTAAATGAATATTTACGTCGAGTTTTATTCCAGCAGATCCTTCTTGTTCAATGTATTTCATGGGTGGTTTTTGTCCAAAAATATAATATGAAAGAGAAAGTGTGGTTGGTTTTGTTTGTTTGTTTGTTTGTTTTCTTAAGATAGAGCACTGTCTTTTTTTAAAGTTATTGTAATTTCATTTATTGGGAGAATTTTTTTTTTTTTTAAAGAAAGAAATTAAGTGAATAAAACAAAGATTTTTCTTGGAAGAGGAGAGAATAATGACTAAATATGTTGGATTAATCAGGCACATATAAATTTCTGGTTATAATTTGTGCTAGTTTCCATCACTTGTTTAGGAAGGAAGAGGATGTAATATGGGTAATCTATTGCAGTGTCTCTTCAAGTTAAATGGGGAAAGAGGCTACAAAGAATAAATCACCACGGAGCATCTATTGTGAAATGTTCTGTTCCTGCTTTACCAGTCTGCATGTATTTCCTGTCACAAGGACTAGTTTTCTTCTAAACAGTCTATGACTTCTGCTGGATTTTAAACCCCTAAAGGGATCATTTTGTACTCAGGAAAGAGCAGTGTTACAAAAATCTTCTATTTGCAGGAGGAGTCATATATGAAAGGTTCTTTTATTGAATAGATGTAGTTTCAGCATATAGATAGAAAACTTTCTCTGGCAGCTGGGTAAAAGCAAGTAGATTCAAAATGAAATTTAATTTTAAGCCCTGTAAATTCTCAGTTGTAGAGTATGCTAGCAGCATATAAACTGTGTGAGCAGCATATGAATTTTAGATAATATTTAAGACTCTTTCTCAGCTATAGAACAGTTCATAGCTTTTCTGAAACACTGGTGTTAACATTTGCTATGTTGCCACCTTTTAAACAGTGAAAAATATTCTCTCATTCCTTGTCTACACAAGTAGACCTAATTTTATGGTGCTTGCTGGAAAGTTTTTGAACACATCATTTCTCATGTCACAAAATTCCATATGGACTGATGTGTTTAGTGTTGTTTGATATGCTGTGAAGCTCACCTGGAAGATGAAAACAGATAACTATGTGGGTTCTGACTAAAAGTTAATATTCCTGGTGTAAAGCTGCTTGATGCTCACAGCACTTTAAAAAATCTAAATAATTATGATTTAATGTAAAGCCACTTTTTTTTTTTTTTCCTTTGGCAGATGAATAATCTTGATCTCCTGATAGCACAGCTACACTAAATTAAGTGTTGGATCACAGACAGCTGAATGTGGGTTACCATAGTGGTGGAGGACAATAGTGTCAATCCTTTATGTAGATTAAGATAAGATCAACAACTGAGGTAGTAGCTCCATGCTTCAAATACCCCTCAGAAACATTTTTTACTGAGTCAATAGTGACTGTTAGTGATGATATACCTATACATTTAGACATGAGAATATGTGTCTAAAAAGGTTCTTGTGTGTTACTAAAGACATTTAGAAGTTCACAGTTTCAGGACAACACCTGGTAATGCTTACTTTGCTCCCCGGTAAAATAAGATACAGTCATAACAGAGTAGCACCTTTTGGGTGGCTACCTTCATAACTGAGTCTGGAATATTTGATTTCCTCATTGAATAATTATCTAGAAGATGCAGTTTCTGTCAACATAAAGCAGCAATAAAATGTTAATAAAATAGTATATTTTATTGAATTTATGGAGAAAAAAGATTTGAAAAGAAATGTGACATTTTAAACAATTGAACACATGGTAGCTAGCTGCAAGATTTTCTAGCAGAGCTATGTGCTCCTTAAACTGAAGCAAAAGAGAAGAGAGACTTATATGCATTAATTAACCACAGGACAATGGTAGGCCATAAATAAGGTTTAGTGTATTCCTGGCATCAGTTACAGGATAGCAAAATAATTTCTATCTAAAGTATTTTGAAGAGAGATATGAAGGTATTAATGAAATCATACAGACCTAAATGATAAAATTTTATATGGAGTACCCATTGTGAGAAATTTGATCTCTGTATTCAAGAAAGATGTGTTCAAACTGAACTGGTGGAAAAAAAAAGCCTGTGAAGAGAGTTTATTTTGTGAGTAGAGACTAGAAGAGTTTAATATAATAAGTGAAACTTAGAGGAAACATATTTTTTCTAAATACCAGAGTAACTATTTATGCACCTAAAAGAGATTAAAAAAGAAAAATATTTTAACTTAAAACAAATTTTGGTCCATCAATAAATTTCTAAAAAGGATTATTAAGCTAATGTGGAAGAATTGTAGCTTAATATGGGAATAAACATACATGGAAATTTATCATCAGAAAACAGAAGTTCTAAGTTTAAAGAAACTTCTACTAAGTGTTCAGTAGTTACAAATTTTAATTAGTTATAATGTGAAGAATTACATAATATTATCATATGACAAAACAATGTTTTTCTGTCTGCCCTGCAAAGACCCTTACATATATTCATATGAAAGAGCTTTTTTCAGAAATTTTATCATTATGTATTTTGATTTTTATCCTACCTTCCCTACAAGGCATTTACTGAAAAGCATTGGAAAATAATTCCTCAGTGTCTTTTCCCTCTTTGAGAAGCCAGTGAAGGCAAAAAAATTGAGTTTATGAAGTCTAATTTACTACGAGTTTGTCTGTCTTTGTCAGGAACATATTAACCCTCTTTAACATATACAGGATGCTGAAGCACTGTTGAGTCTTAGCTATTAATTCATAAATCTGTAAAACTGTTAGAATAAATGAGAATCACTTAATGGGAGGTCAAAATAGCATCTTTTTAATCTTAGGAAATCTCATTTTAGAATGAAAATAACCCAAAGTTCAAAAAGTGTCCCATAAGAAAATAATGAATACTTTTAAAAACACAAACACTAAGATATCTGCCTCAGGCTAAAAAATTTTGTGAAAGAAATTTTTAAAAAAGTATATAGATTAGTTATATCATTAAGCAAAATATGCTCTTTTCAAGAGTCTAAAACTGGTTTTAATTTGGGTAAAAGGCCAAAGAATAGAAAATAGAAAAAATAATTCTCATGAGACATTGGTTATATGTATTAATTCTCTCTCTGGGCATACACATAAATAAGAGAAGAAAATTGAGAAAAATATATTAATTTAATAAGATATTGGCTCTTTTATTTAAGGCATTTCTGGGAGAGACCTGTTCACCCTTCATGATAATGTGTTCATTGTTTCTTTCCAGCGTTCCAGGTCTACAAGCACTCATCACTGACATTTCTGGGATTATCACCAAATGTTTTTCGTAGTAAAAAGGCAGTTCAGCTCTCACAAGGCAGCTCTTGTAGTCTCTGGGAATTGCATCAAAATATTACCAAGAGTAGATCCAGAAAATCAGGAACAACATCACTGTGCAACATCATCTTTAAAAATATACAGAAGATACTCACGCTGAATCTGGCATAGTTGTCAAGGGAAAACAAAGGTTATGAAATAATTACATATTTGTGATTCCTCTAACTGTGGCTATTTCATTGTTTCTTCATTGTTTATCATGATTCTTTGTTTAATATCCTTGTAATCATATTAAGTCCTTTTCTTGGTTGCCTTTTCCCTAGACAAGTATGTAATTATTAATATTGTATCAGTAGACATAATGTTTTTGCTCTGTTTTAAACATCATGAAATAAAAATCTTAATAGAGATGATAACTAAAGATGAGGTAATAAATTTGATGACCAGCTCAGAGGAAATACTTCTTATCAGGGACAGGAAAAAAAGTAAGTAGACATTGTTAATATTAAAAAAATTGAGTAAATATGCAACAGCTTTTTGTAAAATCCAAGGTTAAATCTTTCTTGAATTGAGTAACAAACTCAAAATGGACCCAAACCACTATTATTTTGAAAAGGGGACTGGGTAAACTTTAAACCATTCAAAAAGGTAATATAGTTACACAAAAAGAAAATCAATCAGGGAGCTAGTTCTAATAGTTCATTATTTAAGTAATATGAAATCAATAATATGATTTCAGTTCTGTCTAAGGCTGATTGGTAGTATATGGCAAACATAGCAGCAGGAAAACTGGCTAATATTTCTCTTTTTTTTTTCATTATTTCAATATTTTACCTGATTTCATGGATGTGTTCTTAACACAGTAATCAGTCACTGACTTTTGGCACAACATGTGAATGCAAATTAAAATGGTCAGTACAGCATTTTCCAATTTGCTTTTAAAGACCACAGTATTAAGTCTGTTCCTCAGAACAGAGATTTGTTTTGATGAGAAATTCGCCATCGTTTCTTTGGGGGGGGGGGGGGGGAACCAAACCACCAAACCTAGATGTTCTATTTGAAAACTGCCATTGGTTATCAAATCTTCATGTAATATTTTCTTGCCTTCTTTTTGTGTTGGTTTTTTGTTGTTGTTGTTTGTTTTGTTTATTTCAGAATGTTTTACAGATCTATTTCTATTATTTTATGTTCTGCATATTCTTACATCTAGTATAGGTTCTTCATCTCTGATGTGATAACTGCATATGGTTTTCAGGGTTCAAAAGATCATGTATGATGTCACTAATAACATGACTAGGAGAAAACAGTGGTACCAAAAACCATAGCAGAGATGAGACATAAATATGTAATCTGTGATGCTATGATTAATCTAACATAAGTCTGCAAGACCATGTAGTGGTTACCGACGTCCATTGAATTAACCTTCTGAGTCTTTGTATTTGGACTTGACTTCTACCATTTTATTCAACCCTGATACAGGACAAAAAATAAATGTACTCATTATCTCCTTAAGAAAGAAGAGATGGCAGGTGTGCAAGAAAGAACTGCAGACATTGTGATATTCAGTTCTGCAATTCCTAAAATTGGTATTCTAGTTTAGGCACAGAATTGCAAAATACTTTTATCTTTTACTTGTTGATTATACCTAATAAAGTAAGGCTTTACAGCACTCATAATAATGAAACTTGTTAAAATGAATAGAAAAGCCTGTTTCTGGAATTCTGCTTTCACCATGAACACAGTTATTCTAGATTTCTGGTTTGATGATGGGCTTCATGAGAGTAGAGCTTTGTTATGGTGTAATGGAGCAGGTGTAAACATATTTTCCATTAAAGATGGATAGTTTGACACCTTTCCCTTGTTAGTTTTCTTCAGAGTGAGGGGGTGAATATTAGTTTTAATTTGTTACAGTATGCAGTTGACAAATGATGGCTTACACCCTCATAAGTAGGACTCCAGAAATTGTTTCCTGATGCTTTAGCATCCTATGTGAGACTTTCAAATACTGCTGAAGTAAATTTGCTTAAGGATGCACTAGATCAGACTAGAATCTTTCACGAAGTCTGAGATGGCAATCCATAATTAATAGATGAAGGCAAGTATGAAATGACTTCGTAACCTCTCCCTGCAGAACTGATTTACCTCTGCTAATCAATAATGAGATCAAAGGTGAAAAGTTCTTGTACAAGACAGAATGTGGATAAATGTTTCCCACACCAACAGAAACAAATTATTAACTTAGATGAGTCAGAGGCATGACTTCAAGAATAGCAGGATAGGTGTCGTCAGGCCTGAGACTGGGGTCAGCGAACAGGGGGAAGACCCAGTGGTATAAACAAGTTAGTGCTCCTGCCTGATTCACAGCACAGAGCTTGTCTTAAGTGGAAACTTAATGCAATAAAATGTGGATTTTAATAACCATAAAAACTATCCTATGTTTTTAATAACCATAGTAACCACATCAAAAAGCAGATAAAGTCTTTCAAAAATTTTATCCTAACATTGGTTTGCAATTTAACCAAACTCCCATGATCTGGTTGCAGGCTGGCACTGAACATAACATCATTCTGGTTGAGATTCAAGTTTCATGATAGCTGAAATTTGAATGATAAGCTTCCTAGTGGGAGTTATTGAAAAAAGATAAAAAACATTATTTTTTTGTGCAGGTAGACTTTGGGCTACAAAACAGACAAGACAGAACCGGCAAAGTCCAGTCAATTTATTCAATGACCTTATTGGCCACTGGACTACATGACTTTCACCTTCATTTGAAAATGTCTGCTAGAAACATTTAGGATCTTTAACATCTAGGGATTTCTGAACGATTTTTTTTCTCACACATGCACCTCAAATATTCATTTTGCATTTAGAGACTGAGCCACATTCATTGGTCTGACAGCTTCATAGAAATTCGGTATTAGTTTTTGCTTTGGTTGTTGGGTTTGGTTTTTTTTGGCTTGTTTTGTTTTGGGTTGTTTTTTCTGTTTGTGTTGGTTTTGGTTTGTGGTTTTTTACTGTTGTTTTCTTACTGCTATGATGAAACAAACATCATTATATAATTTAAAAAATATAGTGGAAAGCTCTAACTGAATTTGTCACATTTTCCATAAATTACTTGAGACACACAAGAAGGTAATCTGGTCTTGCAGTTTAATGCATGAGAAAGAGGAAACAAATCCAAGTAAGATATATGTCTCAAAGGAAGCAATTAGATCAAGCAGACATATTGTTCTTCTAATCCTATAAGGGACAATATGTGTCCTTATCTGAGTCCATGGTGACTGCCAAACACTTTAACATACAGCTCCCCATAGCAGAAAAACAAGTTTGCCATTTCTCGGTACCTTGCTCCCAGAATAAATTTTACTGAGTTCTTTTTTTGTTCTTACTTTCTAGAATGATACATAAACTTTTAGGTTGCTCTGCATTAGTTTTTCAAATATCAGTAGTGTAACTAAAATTTAAAAATATTTTAAAATTCAATGCAAAAAAGAATTTATTATAAATTTCATATAATATAATATATATAACAAACATAGTGAAAAATATTTGCAGAGGAAATACTTATCTACTATTTGTAGCTTTGGAATTAATCCTAAATATACTCTTAACACTCTGAGATCTTTTTAGGTCCCTGAAAAAAGGAGGTCTCCCATATAATGTAAACAGATTTTATGAACAGTTAATGCCTGTTGCAGAAAGTAACTAAACCTTGCTTCTTGGTAATTGTCCAAGGAAGGAAGTGCAAACCACATGAAAAGGAAGACACACAAATCCCAGTTTTATGTTCCTATCTTTATTCATGTTCAGAAAAGTTAAACAAAGGATGGGGGAAGGAAATAAAAGAGTAATAAGCATACATCTTGGCAACTACTTCTCTGCTGTAACTACCAGACTTATGTATAGTTTCCACTGGGATAGAGTTAACTTTCTTCCTAATAGCTGGTATAATGCTATGTTTTGGATTTACTATGAGAATAATGTTGATAACACACTAATATTCCAGTTGTTGCTGAGGTGTGTTTACACGAAGTGAAGGACTTTTCAGCTTCTCATGCTGTACTGACTGAGAAGGCTGGAGATGCACAAGAAACTGAGAGGGGGCACAGATGATCCAAACCAGCTAAAGGAATATTCCATACCATATGACTTCATGCTCATTATATAAACTAGAGGAAAACTGTCTGGGGGTTGCTGCCTAGGAACTGACTGGGAATTGTTTGACATGTGGTGAGTAATTGCATTGTACATCAATTGTTTTGTATATTTGATTATTATTATTATATCACTATCATTATTGTTGTTGTTGTTATTTTTGTTCTTGATGTTATTGCTGTTGTTTGTTGTTCTTGTTTTTCTTATTATATTTCAACTACTAAATTGTTCTTATCTCAACCCACAAGTTTTTTTTACTTTGATTCTTGCCAATTTGCTCCCCCAGTCCCATTGGGGCTGGTAACACTGTGTGATGTTAAATTACCTGCTGGTATTAAAGCATGACATCCATAAACAACAAAAGATTTTAACCCAAATAGCACATGCAGTAGCACTTACATGAGAGTTTTGAACTGTAGGTTTACAGAAGTCAATGAGATAATTTCAACTGATTTTCACAAAGCCAAGGTTCATAGTGCCACAGAAACATTGGTAGAAAGAGGCCTCTGGAGGTCACTGACTCCAGACTTTTGCCTGAAGTGGCAAGATTTCATTAAGTGTGTTAAAGAGATAAAGTGTAGTCAGAAAAAAGATATGAATGATTTCATTAGTATGGAAATATGGATTATAAACACACATAGTATATACAAAAATGCAGCATACTGCTGGCAGGAATTACGGGAATACCATCCAACACTTTCTGACCCACTTTACAGCCCTGTTTCACATTGTTAAAAATTTCTTATTTTTGAAAGAAAAAAGCAAAACTAAATTATTTATGAGGGTCATTTGCTTAGAAATAAGAGGGAATGATTTCCATTGATGATTGTTACTGGGAAACAAATATTTGAAGGTAGTTTTTCAATAGAACTTTTTTCAAAAATAACTTTTACCTACATTGAAAATCCATCAAGGATTCCAAAATTTCAATATTAAGAGAATGAATTAAAAAAAGAAAGAGTTTTGATGGAAAACTATTGCATAAATAAGCCATTGAAACAAACATGAATAAAAGAAATAGAGATGCATAATGATGTTGATCTACACTCAAGTTTCGTTCAAAGTTTTAACTTTTATTCATGACCTAGTACTTTAAGTTGGAAATCAGGAGAGCCTAAGAATCTCTTTCTTGTCTATTTTCTCTCTTTCATCATGTGCATTTGTTTGCATAATATAGAAGAGCAGCAGGGCAGAGTAATTATGGCAATCAGTCTCGGAACACATTAATCTGCTCTAAACTGCAGGGAGTAAATGATGCAGAAAGAAATCCAGCAGAGAAATATTTCTTTTGTTTGTGGCAAATCTCATACCAAGTTTAAATCGTGCAAGGGCAACTTGTAATTTATTTCATGGTTGCTTAGCTATCAGCAATTAAAATACCTGCTAAAAATGTTTGATTTGAAGAGGATTATAAAGCATTTAGTTTATGTTAGCTAATGAACATGCTATTGTAAACAATAACAAAGGCTCCTCTTTGTTTACTTGTATGGAGAACAATTCTTGTTAATTACTATACTCTTCCAAAGACTGTAACTAAAGGTTTCCAATAGCAAATAAAATTTTTATTTCTCCTTTCCTTTTATTCCTTTCATTCATATTATTATTTTGATTTTTACTCCTATTTCTTTTAGGTGCTCTCCATAAAAATTTTGCTTCACAAAGAGCAAATTTAAATTCATTTGGAAAAAAAAATTATTACCCACCTACAGAGAGATTAAAAAATGTACCACTATCACATCCAGTTGATGGTATTTCACTGAATTTCCAGTGAACATAACTGGGGGTTCTTTTTTTTTGTTTGGTTTGGTTTGGTTTTTTTAAATTCCCTTTACTTCTTTTAAAATTTTTTTTTTCTTTTGAATTGATTTTCATTACACTTGCAAAACCCAGATCACAGCAGGAGGGTTTTTTTATATATATATCAGAGTTAAAGATGTGTAACATAAAATTTTTCATTTCATGTCAAACAAATGACTTTTCAATGTCCCTATTTCTCTCATTTCATAATAAAGAAACAGTAAAATTTTGTGCAATGTTCAACATCCTTCACTCTTAAAATACCTTTCCTGTCATTAGATTTGCAGTGAAATTTTTGTCCCATTACTCCGAGGTACTTTGTTTTGTTCATTTTTATAGAAAAAAGACAGCATATTATCTTTAGCTATTCAAATCATAACAGAGTATTGGCTACAGAATTTTGGTGATTCACTGCTGATATTCTGAGCATGGATGCAAAAGGACATACTGCAGGATTAATCTGGGAGAGAGCAACACCCCCCGCTGCTCCCCCACCCCTCATCATTAAACCCAGGTAATGAAGGGGTAAACCACTACTTCTGATTTTTCTAATGAAGGAGTAGACCACTGTAAGGAACAATAAGATATAGGAAAAGAACATTTATCATGATATTGCTTTATCAGCCTTTGAATGTGCCCTCTGTTTTCAAGATATTTCCAAAATCTGAAAATGCTCATACTGAGCTGGTTATACATATATCTCATGGACAGAGCTAAATAGCTTCTAATAAATAGTTTATAATAAATAGCATAATGGAGGCTGAGTGCTGTGTCTTCTCTCCTAATAAATTTGAATCTTCATGCTTACTTTACCTTAATTAATATTTTATTAGGGTTTTGTTTCTAGTGATAAGGAGCTATGTAAATTATCATCATGTTTATCATATTTTGAAACAAACACTTGATTTCACTCTCCTTCCTTACCTAAATTGAAACAAAACAATAGGCAACATACTAACAAAGGAAGACTGTCTCACATGAAACTGACATGTTGCTTTGATAAAACAACTGATTTCCTAAACAAAAGAATTCTGGTAGTTATATCTAGATATTTTGAAACCATTTTATGCAGTACTGAATGTTAGAATAGAAAGCTGTAGGATTTGCATAAGAATTAGAATCTATAAAATTAATGAAGAATTTAGAAAAAGGGAAAAATAAGACTGGAGAGAGGTTGCTAATAGACTCCCTAAACCAAATATATTCCTTGGAAAAACTTGTAAACAACTTTTAATTGCCACAACAATAAAAAGTAATGCTATATTACTACATTTGTTGCTGTCACAAATTTAAAGGAAGCATTGTCACTGCAGAATAGTACCAGAATACATAAAAAGGGAAAATGCCATGTTTGTATTGAGGATTGATCATGTAAATGACAATACTTCTAACAGCAAAAAAAAGCAAACTATGAAAGAAAATGGTGCTAAACCCGGGAATTCTTAATTTAGAAACCACAGAAGAGAAATTTGCAAGCATGTTTTTTAATAGTTTATGTAGTATTTATAACTAACATGATTCATCTACAGCCAAGAAAATTATGAATAGATGACACATCAGGCATAGTATTTTCAGTAGTGAGAGCAAGGCATTAGTAATACATCATCTGTAAAAACTTCTACAGTTCTAGCATTCATATACAATAAAAATTAAGAAAGTGAATGCAGACTACAATCCAAAAGATCTGTTTTCTCAGAAAGCAAATAAGGGATGGGGCAGGAATATGATTGCTATATAACCTGTACACCTAGCAGGGTAAATGTGAAAGGAAGAGATTTTAGCACACAAAAAGTATTTGTGTTACAATTTAGACAATAAAATCTTTCTAACTGGAAGGACAGCTGGCCACTGGAATAGGCTGCCTAGGGAAATTCTTTGTACAGCACAAGGGGGTTTTAAGAAGACTGGCAAAAAATCTGTCAAGAGTGATTTGGGACACCTGATTGTGTCTTTGGGCAGGGAAGTGAGGATGACATGTCCAGGTCCCTCTTTTGATTCTCTGAAAAACTTGAACAGGGTATATTTTGTTTCTAACATTTCAAGTCAACTAAATGGGCCAAAATTAAAAGTTCAAGCTTGTTATAACTTTGGTTCATTCACTGTTTATTGCAGTGTTCTTCTAAAATCAATTTTTACTTCATCAAAAGTTCCAACAGTGGAGAAGGTAATCTATACGCATCTGTAACAGCTTGGTTCATGATCTGCATTCTTTGCTATCATTCCCTTATAATAGATCACTATGCCATGACGCAAGACAGCGGGTCTACTCTCACTCAAACCTTTCACATCCTAATATACAAACTGTGTCATGTCTTTGTCAGAATTTTGTGTCCCCTGTCCCCTTTGGTTAATCTAAATCCTGCTCTAATGTGAGGGTGGTGATAAGGACAGTTGGAGTAGCTGCCTGGTGTTACATGTGTTCCAAAAGTACAAAACACTTGATAAAAACCTTGTTGAAACAGGTCATATTAAATGTGACCTTACTGAAGAGTTACAATTGGAAGAAAAAGATTATTTGCTTCATTGACAGCTGGGTGGAGAAGTCTTAAAAATAATCAGTTATATCCTATAAGCTTTACTATTTGCATAGTCTCGGCATAAAAAGAACTTTCTAATAATGTTATCAATGTAATTCTGAATTTTAAATTCTATGCACCTATGCATATACTGTTGTATTAAATGAAAACAAACATGAAAATCCTCATGTAAATGAAACGTCATAGAATCAGTAAGGTGGCTCTATAAAAGACAAAATGATTGAAGGAGGGAAGTTCCTTATGTTTTTGGCCAAGAAAACTCAGACTTATCGGAAATATATTGTCATTGACTTTGTAAGTCCAGAAACTTTGGTTACTATTAAAACAATTTTTCAAAGAAACATTCATACTCAAACCCCTGCGTGCTTCCCTGATACAAACTCTTTCATATCATTGCCTGTGTCACCAACAATTGCTGCATCAGCATGTGTCACACAAGGTGATAGTTCAGTCAGTGGCTGTGTCACCAGCTCACAATGCAGGTGACAGACCACTCACCGGAACTTGCTTGTCAGAGGTCCTGGTACCAGCAGTGACCAGAAGCAAGTGCCAGACACATGCTTCAGGTGTAAGCCCAAACTCACACTGACGAACGGAGGGGAAATTCCATAGGAGACGCCACACAAAATGCTCAAGGAAAGCCTTCAGCACTGTCAAAAATATGTTCAGGGGCAGCTTGATAAAATAGTTGGTTTATCAAATTGCTATTAATGTAAGAATCATCCAAAGGTGTTAAGATTAAAATATCAGCAATAACTGTTTAATGTACAATTAAATAAGAAAATTTAAACAGACGGTGTAAGAAAGAAGTTCCGGGCAGGGAAAGTGCCATCTTAAACAAGCTGTGTAACACTGTTTATACGCTAGCCTGCAACAGTCTTTGGCCTTAAGATCAGGAATGCTACATCATTTTATCCTGAAAGTAGTAAGTGGTTCTTAACTGTACAAAAATAATTAGACCTTAAGCGCAAACATTTAAAGAGTGCATCAAACCATATATTTGCCATTTCTGAGGAAGTATTAAATAAAATTCTACTTTTCCCACGCAGAGCAGCTGATAGCAACAGGCAGATATACTGGAGTATTTTACATCTCCTGTGTGGATGTTCAGGGAAATAGCATCATGAGTTTAAAATATACTTGCTAAAATATAGAGACATGATTGTGTTCTGAAAACTGACCTTTTAAATTTACCAAGGTGTGTCTTACTACTCTCACTAACACGATAGTGGCATAGAATGTCTGAAGATATCTAAAGATATTTCTCTCATTTAATTAAAATAATTATAAAAATGAAGACTATTGACTCATATTTTATTTTTGTAATACATAGCTATACTCCTGCACATTTTTCAGTTCAGTAGAAAATGCTGAAAATCAATTTTCAGCTTTTTGAGTGTGCAAATATATTTTTAAACTAAAAAGTTAAAATTAGAATATATGTTAGAACAAGTAGTACACTGAAGTCTGTCTCCTTTTGGGAAGTAACTTCACAGCAAGCTGAACATATCTTGTAGCAAAGGCTTGCTATTCTCATCTCTTTTGTATTCTTACTTTGGAGTGGAAGGACAGACTGAATGGATTCCACACACCCAACCACCTCCCTGAAGAAAACTGTAAGATGGACCTGTGTGAAGCTGCAAAAAGCAATTGCAACTGGAAAAGAAACATCAGAATCAATTAGCTATTGAGGAAAGTGAACAGAGTTCTGACTTAGAAAACAAAAGAAAAACACAGATCACATATTAGAGAAGAGAGGCTCTTGCAATCTTTGAGAAAACCAGGGAAATTAAAGTTGAGTTCAGAAGATTTTAAATGCATATGCGCTGGCTACACAGTGATCTTTAAACTGGACTTTATAGGTATAGGCTTTAAGGTCCTGCACTTTCAGCTGTACTTTGTATAGGAAATTCCTATTCAGATTTTGAAGAATGAGGATGTGGTCTCTCACAGGCAAATGAAATTTAACTTACAATATGATTGTCCACTGGAAAGCCCATGGACTGACCAGGGCGGAATTACAATTTCTATTTTATTTCCCAAAAGAACAGACAGGAAAAAGTATTTTCATCTGCAGACCAAAGAATAACGGTTTTTACTACTTTGTGCTTTCAGCCATAAGAAATTGTCCACAGCAATATATGCTTTAAGCTGAGATATGGTGGAGGTTTGTTCTGTTGTTCTTCATTGGCTTTTCCCCATAAGTAAAAATACTCTTAAGCACATAATGACTTCTGATTTCCGAACACCTTTTAGAAGAAATATTTCTAACATTTACAGTAAATATGATAGAAAATGATAAACTGCAAAAAGTAAAACAAAACCACAAAACGAACAAACCTGAAAAGCAGAGATATTTTCTGTTTAGTCATGATTTCCTTGCATAGCTGGAAGAAAACATGAAGTATATTTTAATCCATAGTTGTGCTTAGCAAGACTAATTTGTTCTGGCTGTATGCATGATGGAACAGGAATCAGGTTTAGAGGAAAACCGCCTAACAAAATGTTTCACAGAGACCTTCAGACAAGGTTTCTGCTGTGTATTTTCTTTCCCACCATTCAAATATTTGGGAGTTTGGGGATTAAAGGTAGAAGATTCTTTTAGGCATAGTTATTCTTCATCTCTACCACATGTAGTTAATTTCTTATTTAGATAACTATTACAATAATACAGAGTTATTAAACAGTTTTAGATATTGGCCAATGTGGGCAATTTCTATTTTCACTTAGTCTGACTTGCAGCATTACCAAGAGGTAATCTTTTAAACAAGCTGTGGATAAGAAAGATGGGAAAGAAGATAGTTTGTCTTCATTTAAAGGGATCTTCCCCTTTGAAGAGATTATACAGCATATGTTACACCTGGCACAGTCATATATACCTCTTACAAACAATATTGTTTAGCATGGGAAGCACATAACTCCTCTAAAGGAATTATCTATTACTATTTGTTCCTTTTCAGGGAACTATGGCAAACGGCAGTAATGCTGACCATTTCTCTGTATGCCTTTTAGTATAGTCAAATCAAAATGAAGAATTGCTTCCTAGGAGACTACTGCCTGGAGATGAGACCAATGAGAGACTTGAGACATGTAAAATATGGCCTATGTTCAAGGGCTGGAGTAAATGAATTTATGACACTAGTGAATGACTCAGATCTAACTCATGAATTACTGCTTTGAAGGGAAATAGTCATGCATATCCCCTCAGTTATTCTGGGCTTGATGGAGGACTTGAGTAACGTAACAAGTAATAATTAATTTAAATATTTGATATGACACGCAGTGAAGACTCATCTTCATACAGCTAAGTGACGACCACTAGGTCCCTATACAAACAACATTAAATAATTATTTCCTGTTAACTTATTATTTCTTTCTTGAAGGCACTGTGTGCACGTGCAAGTTTGGTCTCATCCTTGTGGTACAATCATATTATTTCTAATGTTAATTACATTAATGATGGGAATAACTAATTGGACTGACTTCTAAACAGACTGCACTTGATGGACAGATGAGCACAGAAATGGCTATTAGTGACAGGAAGTAAAAATAAAATGTATATGTAGTCTGGATATTTTAAAATTTTATTTCTGGCTTTTTTAATTCTTCAAAGGCAGGTCTGTTATTTCTTCTTTAATAGGCAAAACTGATTGCAGACAGAAATCTACCCTAATACGGATCCAGATATAAACTCTGACATTAAAAAATGCTTGGATACAAAATTAAATACAAGAACAGCTTACTAATTAGGAACAGCTATTTCTGTCAACTAATCTATACTGCTGTGTTCATATTTGTATCTTCTGTAGAGTTTAGTAGGAAACATGACAACATTTTAAAGAGATTTGGCTCTGCATTTGTGACCCTATTTCAGGATTGAAGAGTGCTTGCAAAAGAGTAATCAAAGCAGAGGTGGTCTCAGGCTAAGTGACATCTGTGCTCATTTAAAAACTCAGCTATTAGGATTGCTACATTTTTCGACTTCAGTTCCAAAAATTCACTGGTAATTCATCTATTTTCTATGAGAAAATACTGCAGTTTCATAAAAAACCTCAATACAACAGACTCTTCATAGATTTAAGGAATGTTTGATTTCTCCTCAAAGTACCTTCAGGTCTGGACAAATGAAAGTGATACTCAGAACACCAGGTTGCACTGACCAGCAGAAGAGTGACAGTTTCTCCTCCTGCTGTATATGGGGAAAACCTAGGATGGTTGCTGCCAGAGAAAGGTGTTACGTGTGTGGCGTGATGGTAAAATAGCAACAGAAAATATTTTCCAGGGGTCCTTTTCTGGTAATCTCTTGTTGTTTATACTGCTCAGAAACTTGAACCACTTCTGAAAGTCTTGAGTCCTGCAAATCAGAGCATAAAAATAATGGTTTGAGCAAAGCAAAGGACAGAATACTGCTTTATTTCTGCTACAGGATTCATCACATGTTTCTGAATGTCACACAGTTGTTTTATGACATATTTATTGTACATTTACATCATGCATTGTTGTTGTAAAATTAGGAATATTTTACTTCCTTATGGCCATCACGATAACCAGCCATGAGTCTCATGTAAATACACATAGAAAAAGAAAATAAAGCAAAAGCCAGTGTTCTAGTCTGCAATCCAACTCACTGAATTGTTAAATTTTAGACATAAAATTTATTAGATATAGCAAACAGGTCCCATTTTTGGCCAGGAATCACAAAGGCTCAGTGCCAGTTCATTATTCCTATCATTCAATCATAAAAACTGCTGTATGCTATTAATATGCTATTCACAGATACTAAATGCCAGAAATAATCCTGGTGTTAAATGAGACTTCTTGCATTATTCATGATGTCCTCTGTAATATTATTTTTGTGACTCAGAGAGAAACAAGCAGTATTGCTACTTTGGGAAATAAGTCATATGCAACAGTATTTGTCTTCTAGGGCCATCTGATGAAATTTCTAATCTTGGATACAATTAAAGGCAAAGATCTATGTTACTACAATGTTAAGTTTAAATTTCATGTTAAGAAACTAAAAAAAAGACCAAAAAATGTAAACAAAAATTGTTTCTTTAATATCTCCCTTCTAAGTCTCCTGATCCTTAAATCAAGGTCAACCAATCTATGCCATGAACTTAACATATTGTTCAAAATATATTTTTTAAAACATAGATGTTAAGTCATTAAAATATCATCTGAATCAGGGTTAGTCACTTGGCTAGTGTGATTAAAAATCTTCAGTCAACAACAGAGATAGCAACATGGGTAGCATGAAATCTAATCTTTGATTCTTCAGTCCAAATGATATATCTCTGTTCACCACCACTAATTGCTACCTGAATCTGCAGTATTATTCTTATATTCCCCTGGCCAGCAGAACCACACTGTGTCTGTTGCTATCTACCATAACTAGAGTTTTGTCTTTGCAAGACCATATTTCTAATATATGTGTGAAAACTCATTAGCTTTCTCAGTGGGACTGTAATTGTGGTATTTAAGATCTTCATTATTAGTAGTAGCATTTTTAACTAAGGAAAGTATTTTTTATCATTACTGTTATTTGGTTTACCTTACTGTTAGTTCAATCAAAATCAATTCATACATGTCACTGTCTGTATATGCATAGGAAGGCCTGTGTCTTAGAGTCTAATTATTTTTAACCCAAAGCATCAAGGAAATTTCATCTTGGAAAGTCTTCTTATTTGTTTCTCTTTTCCTCCAGAAAGTCTGCATTCATTAAGCAGAAAAATTAATAACTGTAAGGCATTGGTGCAGAAAAGTGAAAAAAGGGCTTCTTGAAAGTAGCTTTCAAGTTCTGAACAAACTTTCTGTTTCAATTTCTTTCCCTTCGCTCCCTCCCATTTTCAAATCATTGGAAGGATAAGGTTATTTGTGGTGTTATCAAATACCTCCTGCTGTACAGACTGTGATGTATTTCCTAACCTTTACTCTGGTTTTGACTGGGTGATCCCAGCCACTGCATCAATGGAATGGCTCTTCTGCAGCAAAATTAAATTCTTTCATACCCAGTTGTTTGGTTCCACATTGTGATAAACTAATCAAAAATTTTATGCATTTTTAATAGAAGTCAGGAAACAGTGAAATTCATGGAATCAAAGAAAATTTATAATATAAAAAGAGCACACAATATTTGCCAGTATGTTGTTTTTTTCCATCACAGCTTGTGACTCATTCCAACATATTCCTAGCATAACCTTTGCAGGCATAGATTCTAATGTATTTCTCTATTTTCTTTTGTGACACTAGCTGTGCAATGTCATCAGATAAAGGTGTTTCTGGGTGTTTAAAAATCTGAGCAATAGACCACAGTGAAAAAAAGAAAAATAGAATAAAGATGATCAGGTGCTTATTGTGTAAGATCTATATGACTGCAGCAGGATCATTTCACAGTGCCTCATCTAGCTGCAAATGAACTACACTAGACATGCAAAGATATCACCAGCACTGAAATGAAGAAAAAGGAAAAAGAAAATAATGCTATAACTATATTGCATAAACACTCCTGCTCAACATTTTTATTTTTTACTGTACTTTAAATTTTTATTATTTATAACATATTTAAAACCAGGAGAAGAATAATCCAGAGCATCACAGAATTTAGGCTGGAATGAAAAACACATTCAAAAATAGAAAAGGGGAGCTGATAACTTAATGTTGAATATTTCCTATCTGTCTCTCAAAGGAAAGGCACCTCACAAAAGCTCCTTTTGTACCAGTACATTTCACAACTAAGTATTTCTGAAAACTGTATTCCAATTTCCTTTCACACAGAATGAAGTCAAGAGTCTTCTGGAAAAAGCAAAAAGTCTTTTGTTTCTTTGTCATTTGTGTTTTGTAAGATTTGTAACAGGCAAATGTATTTCTATTTACACACAAGATTTGCAAAAAGTAATTTCAAAGAAGCAGTTGTAAGTTAATGTTACTGCCAGTTGCAGGCTGTGTTCATGCTGAAAATCACTGTATTTGGTGCCTGATATAAGTGAGTGGAACCCCGTTTGTTAGTGCCTATATTGTTTGCCATAGCAGAGCACAAATGGCTGTTGACGTTCAGTGCACCACATTTTCATCCTGTGAAGGCCTCAAAGTCTGTTTGGAGTCAGACAACTGTGTTGACACTATGCTCCAGCTGTCTCATGCCTGTTAGTGCTTTCCAATAAAACACTCCCACTTGCTTTCTGCACAACCAGCAGGCAGTGGTGGGTAGTGGTCATGCAACTCCTACACTAACTTCCAGTGCCTGGTCTGAATTTATCTGGAGAAAAAATGGAGAAAACTTGTGATCAGGAAGAGATATATCTCAGGATCATCTCTGTTTTCTCTGAGGAAAGTAACCCCTTGGCACTGATACCAGGAATACTTCATATCTCATTCATTCTCAGATAAATTTGAGTAAAAAGTAAAGCAAGTGGAAGGCTATCAAGAAGAAGCAATATCGTGCATGTGAAGTATAAGTAAGCTAGTCAGGTACTACTGAGATAATCAGCAACTGACGTCAAAATTTCTAGGTATGCATTTGGATATCTAAGTGAAAATGTCACTTCATAGTGTTGCATATGAAACCTGTTCAACATTCCTGTTTGTGTTGGCCTTCGTTTGGCACATACTGCATGAAGAAACTTCAATAAAAAACTACAAAAACAATATTTAGAGGAGAGGTTGGAATGCCTCTCCTGTCACAGTCAGCTCCCGTTTTGCTGAGCTTGAGGATAACGGAGGGCTAGACCTGGATTTGTGAATGAAGGTGTTTCAGCATTGAGGCTCTGGCAGGCAGTATTTCAAAGCTGCTACCAGCCAGAGGCAGTGGTGGTTTCCTACAAAGATCCCATGCAGACTTTTGTAGTGGGTAAAGATTTTAAAATCTGTCTTATGTACTTGATGCAATAAGGAAGAGCCCACCATATTCAGCTTTTTAAAATTCAACAGTATTGGCCCCAGTGAAGCTGACGACTGCCTGGAATATCTTCTGACAGTCAACATACTGTTAAAGGAAAAAAATATTTCATCAATAGAAGTGTGAAGCCAGGTCTAGGGCCTGAAAATACTCACAAGATACCAAATAAATTGCATTTTTGAAAGGCTGGAAGATGAGCTGTCTGAAATGAAGATATATTTCTTGGTTTCCCAAGTATTACCTTCTACAGTAGGATGTTACAGAAGGGAAATGTCGACATTAGAATATGTCATGATGTCTTGGAGTAATGTATAAAATCTCGTGGCTGCCAGGAAGCCTGCAAAATGGCTATAAGCAAGCCAGCAGGAAGCACAGTTGGAACAGACACCTCCATCAGGTCATGGTAAAAGATTAGGACATGCAGTTCCGTCACTGAGCATTTTTGTCAACAAAACATTGATTTTCAAGAGGTTTGCACCACCATGCAAACAGTGCAACAAATTAAAACATAGGTGAAGTCAGGAGAGCAGCATCATGATATGGATAAAGGTAAAGTCAGCTTTGTCAAGGGAAAGTTAATACAGCGATTTTTGGGAGCAGTGGATTGCTCCTTCCATGCTCACTGGAGCCAGAGTTCTCATTTCTCAAGCCAAGGTGGTTTCTCCTGCTCTGGTCCCATACAGCTAGGCTGCTGCAATTCCTTCTCCCTAGGTCCTACCAGCAGCGAGGCCTAACGCATGTTACTGCTAGACACATACACACCCAAAAAGGCAAAGCTGGCTGCACAAAACAGCATGGAAAGCAGTGTCTTTGCTGGCCCTTTAGACAGGGCTGGAGACCAGCATCCCTGCAAGATGGCTAGGCAGGGGCTGATGGCCCCATGCTGGGCTGAAACAGGGCCCTGGGCCCTGGGCAAGGTGGAGGGTAGCACCACTGTGGGGCTGAGCAGGGACAGTCAGGGTTGTTGGTTCCCTCAGGGCCCTCATCACTATAAAATGGAAGTATTTATTTTTTTGAAGACTAAGACATATGCTTAAAGGTTATTTATCTTTTTTCCTAGACAGGTAGAGAATACCAAAAATAACTGCTTCTCCCAACCAAATATGGTAACAATAAGTGCTCATAATAAAACCTACTGTACAGTGAGACAATTTTTAAAATACATGTGCATCAGTAAGTTTTATGTTCAACAGATATCATTTAAATATCACTCATATAAAGAGTACATCCATATTTCAGTATCCAGCATCAGAAAATAAGATGACTATTCTTGAGTCTGCTGCAAAAAGTGAGATTTTAATAGCACTCATTTGACATTAAATGTGATCCACTCTTGGGCTAATAAAGACATTTTCAGTATTAATGAAACTAATCCCACACTACAGATTTCTGCCTGCTCATTACAATAATTTATTCATAAAGTGTTCAGTTGTTCCTGTGAGACCCTGATAGAGAGTTGTACCCAGTAAAGACACTACTAGAGGCACTTGTAACTCGCCTCCAGCTTCTCTCTGTCCCTGTTAAGCTCCTTCAAGCAGCTAAAATCTGCAAACATGAGCCTAGTCTAAAGTTTTCTAAAATGAGTCCATTGTCTGTGGGGACACAAACCTTTAATTCTTGATATTTATATGTTTTCAGTTCAGAATTTCTCTGGCTACCATACAGTCTATATGACAGGCTGAAGAAATAGTAACAGAATAAATTAAAACCAAGAAATTAAAATAAGCAATAAGGACAGTGTTTATTAATAATTTGAAAGATTTGTTAAAACTTTTCACATCTTGTGGCTGGAAATACCAGCCAAAAGAGAATTTCAGCAGCTATGTTCAAATAATCACTTACAAGAAAAAAATACTTAGAATCTGGTGGACAGTTTACATAAGATAACCATGACCAGAAAGACAATAGGTATCACTATGAAATCAAAATAAAAAAGTGACCCAAAGAAAAAACTCAAAACAAACAAACAAACCTACCAAACCAACCCAAAAATTATGTATCAAACCTAGATTCTTCATGATTTCTAATTCTCATGAAATATTTAAATTTACACCTAAACTCCAAGAATAAAATATTGTATTTTTGAAATTAATAGTATATCCCTCTTGGGTCTGTCAATGATAACCTTGAATTATAAGTATCCATAGAAGAAGGACATAAGAGAATGTAATGGGTGCAGATCCCACTAAGGAATTTGTAATGGGTGCAGATCCCGCTAAGGAAGGAGAAAAAAAGATTTATTTTCCTTTTTTTTTTTTTTTGTTGCCTAGAAGTATGTCCAGTTTTAGATTACTCAACATTAAATCACTCTTCACTACTACCCTTTTCATTTTCTACCACCATCCAGGACCCCTCACCTGATGTTGACAATTTCCAGTGTCAAAGGTAATCCCTTCCCACATATGAACTGAAGAGGAAATACTACTGCACAGATTGAAAATAGTAATTAGAAATTGCCAACTAATCTGCTCAACATCTTCCACATTTAAATATAAATTATTTCTTTTTACATAATCTCCAGTTGATATTTGTGTACTTATTACAAAATTAACTTTACATGTCTGAGTGTGTCACCTGAAGAAGTCTGTTGTCTGTATTTCAGTTGTGTATGTAAATTAAGCGGAACGGACTATAACCTAACAGTTGTGGTGTTCATACTTCCAACGAATCTTAGTTAAAAGTTTAAAAATGTCTTCCCATTCTGAGCTTGCTATTCTGAGCTATATATATATATATTCTATATATAACACTATAAAGTGTTGTTGATGATGATGATGTAAGAGTTTCTTTAAGCACAGGAATGCAGTTTTGTCATATTGCTTAACAGTTTGCTGAAAGGCACTTTGAGAGTATGCAGAGAATAGTCTCTCAGGGAGTAAGAACTTGATGGATTAGAATATTATGTCAGTAATCAAGACAGATTATTTGCTTCTCAGAAAATGACGTAAAAGAGACCTTTTATAAACAGAGGGAAAAAATAATAGGAAAAAGCACTGGGTGCCATATCCACAAGAACATCAAAAACGGGGTTGAGTAAGAAGTGGATGCTTTATGTCCAAATCACAATCTAAAAATCCTAGCAGTGTTCCCACAGGAATAAAGGATTAAATGAAATGAAGGAAATTTTTGGTTTGTGTATCCCAGCTTTTCAACATTATGGAATGACACAACATCAGATGAGGAGCAGCATGCAGCAACAAAAGATACCTGGAAAGTAACATCCAGGGAGTATATGTTATTAGTCTACCGTTTGAGTTCCTTTTAACGCGGGAATACCTTGCAGAATCTCTTCAGGGGCTTTATCTTTTGTGTTTGTTTGATTTTTGTTTCTGTGAACACTACTGCTGTTAAGTGTTTTGAGAGTTAATAACTCATCATTCTGAGGCTGCCATGTCAATATTAATTCCAAATTGTGGGCACCTGTTTTATTTATGGAGTTGTACAGCAGATTTTTTGCATTTTAAAAAGAGCTCATTATTAAACACCACACAATTTGTTAAAGATTTGCAGTCCATGTTTCCCAAAATAGACAGCCATAAAACACATGCATCATTTGCAGTCTTTTTTGGATATAAAATATTTTATTGTATTTGTATATAAATGTTCAAAATAGTAAAGGTGTATCCTCAGCAATCGTATTTTAAACATACCCTTGGATGCCTGTCACTGATGTCAATTTTAAGAAAATATATGCACTGATTAGTTCCCATGATAATAGCATTTATAAATTGATTTAAACAGTGATGAGTGAGAGACTAGCTTTTTCTTAAATTGTCTCAGATGGTGTTTTTGAACAGAACCTGTTGTTAGAAAGCCAACAGCAGATGTTATTTTTTAACTGCAACAAGCAAAACCTCACTTCTCTGTGCAGCACTTGTTAAATCCCCTTCAAGATACCAACAGAGCTCTAATAAGACTTATCAAATCTATACCTTTATGAAAATTGACTCATCTGTATGGTAAAAAAATGCTGCCTAAATACCTAAGACCTTACAGAAGGATGAAAGTACCTGTTTCTTTAGGTGCTTTTTAATTCACAGTATCATATAGGGGTTTTATTGATATATATATATATAAACTTACTTTTTATAAAAATAATATATGTTTATACATTTTAAACTAATAAATGTGTGATTTAAATATTTTATAGTATTTAATTATTTAGGCAAAATAACTACATTTAAAAAAAAAGACAATTGCAATTCATGCAATATCTGAGCAATTCTCAAAGACAAGGAATCTATTTCCATCTATACATATATATTCCATTTCTGGTATTGTATTGCTATAAAAATACAGGATATTTTTATATCATATTATCCTTTGATCCATTTAGAGCCTAACATATTTAATCATATATCATAGAGCATTCTTTTTTTGTGATCCAACTTTAACATGCATCCTGATCAAATCTTGCTTATAAAATTTCACTGTGTTTTATTCTGAAGTTTTTACAGTGTAGGGTATACAGTATAGAAACATTAGAGGTACTGAAGTGTAGGAATTTGTAATGTTGTCAGACATTAGAACTAGTATGTCCTTATTAGCTGTTCCATCTGTTCCATATAGTCTGTTTTCCCCTATAGTAAACTAGCATCAGAACAACACTGATGACATGCTTGGCCTGGTCTGTTATATGAGATAGTTCAGTTACTACTTCATATAGTGTAAAATATCTCTGTTCTAGCACACAAAACATAGCACATGCATATCCCATGAAGTATAGAGATGAATACAGTCTTTTAAAGTTTTCATCAAAGTAAAATATTCAGAAATTGTTAAAGACAAGGACTTGGACATAAAGTAGAACAGATATTGATCAAATTTCAAATGGCTCTGTTACAAAAATAGCTGTTCAGCGCAGTACAGATCTTTCAAAAACTTCTTAAAAATACACTGGTAGAAACATGTCAATCCAAACTAATGAAAACAAAGTAACACAAAAGATAAAATTATTGTTTAAAACCTCAAAGCTTAAGTAATACAATGTAATATCTGTGAGAAAATAATTATAAAGAATGTTGGGGGGGAATAAAAAGGAGAGTTCTCTGCTAGAGCATGAACTCATTATATTGCATCTGATTTCTGGGCAATAATGAGGAGAAAGATGTGATATAAGAGGAAAGGAGCTGCCTTCTAAAAACTGAGGATGGATGAAAAGCCACCGATCAAGGGGAAGTTCATTAGGTCCTGTTTCATAAGAATTAAGCTGATCCATCCCTGTTATTTTTGTGACATTATACAGGCACCTTCTCAAATCTTGGCTTTATGTTACATGAAAGTTTTATTGGTTGCCACAAGAAGACAATAGCTCACACGACCATTTGTCTGGTACAGTTAAAACTAAGATGCTTGGAATGCAGGACAGCATTGGAGCACCTTCTTGCTTAAAGGTTGGGCTACAAAGCTCCTGAAGTCTCTTTCAACTTGGACAAACCTCTGATGCTGTGATATGGAAAAAACCTGAGATCCCCTTGAATCTTCAGAACATCTGATGACTAGTTTTAATGACATTAAAAAATTACATCTTACATCAATAAACCTAAATCCATTGCTTATTCTATATGAACTTTTGTCATCATTAAAATAGTAAATGTATCATTTGTGTTCCATAGATACTTTTAAGGTGGACCTTGGAGGGTCCAGAAGATGTGCTAGACAAAGTAGCTTACAGTAGAAAAGTAATCTCTCTTACCGACACATGCACATTCTAACACATTTAACTACATATAAGACAACATATCTGCCAAAAAAGGAATACAGTAATTGTATGACACATAGACACCTAGGATCACAATACTTAGAGATGGGAAATATCCCTATTTAGTGTGTAGGGCCAAAGTTTTGCTACCAATCTTAATAACAGCGTGCCATTCCCACAGACTTATCAGCATGTGCCGGCTGCTTTTTTCCCCTACCATCTGCAGCATATGCAAACATATTGCAAGAAAAACGCAGATCACCCACTGAGGTAATTTTTCTTCGTGTCTCCTGATTGCTTAGGGGTACGTAACCTATCACCAGGTAGCAAAATAAAAAGTCGCTACTTCTGTTTTACATTGCCTTTTGTTTTGGGCAACTGGCACCCAATCAAAGAGGTTGTTTAACTACTAATTATTAACTAGATCAATGAAGACTCCTACACGGTAAGTATGTTAATTGCTTAACAGCCACAGATGTATGTAGCACAACAGAGAAGGATCAGTGACACTTTCTTCCTGGAAAGATTATATGTAATTGGATTTTTTTTTTTTTTTACTTTGCCAGATGAATTTGGTGTATTTTCACTGAAAGTGATATCGTGTTTCAGCATAAATGGCAAGTTCTACATCCATAACAAATACAGCAAATGAGTAAAACTCACCCCCTGAGCATAAAGTTTAGTCTGACTCTAGATAATGGTGCTTGTCACTTCATGAGGCATCTTCATGATCTTTATGGGTGTATAAATCTGCAAGAGCAGTCTATGGATTTCTGTATGCTTACTACAGGAATATTAGAATGAACCCAAAAGGTACTGAGAAATTTCTTAACCAGTAGTTATTCCTGCAAAGTCAATCCTCCACTTAGGGACTGAATGTGCTTAACGTGTGTATATTTTACATGTATACATTCAGACTGTCTTCAGTGCTGAACTCAGGTAAGTGCTGAAAGTCAGCTGTAACGCTTACTTTTGTTAACAGAACTGTCAGTGAATGCAGGTGGGATCTTGACAGCTAACGCCCTTTCAATCTATCTTCTCAGTATCATCTAGACATTCCCAGTATGCGGAGGATGCTATTCCACCCTTACAACGACCAGATATTTTTATGTCATAGTTAGATTTTTCATTCTTTAAATACCGTGTTCTCTGAGAAAAAGATCTTTCTTGCTTCTCATTTCTTAGCACATCCTCTGGATTGGTAGCACTGGCAGTAGCCTAAGGTGGAAGGGTCCTTGAAACAAAGCTAATCAGTCTGTTCAAGTGTATGCTTCTCATAGGAGTAATTAAAATAAAGAGGCCACTTACACATTCTTGCAAACACAGTCTTGGTATTTTTTTTCTATATCACTAATCTCGATATTTCTTTTTCTATATCATTCACCAGTTCTACTTGTACTTTAAAACAAAGAAGGTCATAAATATAAAATTACTCTAATGGGAATAACATCCTTTGCCATTGCCAGGAACAGTTTGTACCAAGGAAACACCGGGCATATGCTGACTTGACAGTCATTGGCAGGGTTTGGTTGCATATGCTACACTGTCAAAACACCTTTTTACTACCTCAGAGGAATTGTGCTATTTTCTTTCTCATTTTGAAATAAAATTTGGAAAAAAAAAAAAATAGTTTCTGCAAAGTTTCAATTAGGTATTCTTATCCTGCAACCACAGTAAATTCAGCTTTTTTCTTTTTAATTTTTAGTATCCTATTTCTCTGTGAATGGGGACTGACTTAATTTCTTTCACAGTAATATATATAATATCATAATTATATAATAGTATTATCATAACCATAGAGTGATACCCTAAAATGATTGTATTGAGTGTCCATAATTTTAGATACCTTTCATTCATTAGACATGAACAGAGGAACACAGAATGCTTATATTCATACAATAAAGATTATGACAAATCATATGCATGTGTGCACTTGATTTTTTGTATCTAGTATTCTGCGTATGTGTATACAAACACATACAAAACCAAATTGAATTACTTTAGCTATCACCTTTGCTAATTAAACTGAGAATAAGCTCACTAGATTTTTCCAGCAAGACATTTCCTCATTCATCCTTGAAGTAAAACAAAACAAAACATAAAATGCAGAATCAGTCTTGAAAACACTCTCTTTTTCCAAAACTCTTGGAAAAGGAATAAGTTTAGAAACTTACCCAAATGACAAAGGGATGGGTCCAAATCTCATTAAAGTCAGAGAGATTCTTTCCATCAGTTAAAACAGGTTTTGGATGAGGCTCATGGCACACCTGTTTTTAGAGATTTGTGCTAAAATCTTGAAAGAAATGACAGCAACACATTAAAATTACATACTGAAAATGTGCTTTTGTGCTATCCTAAAAATAGCTGCTAGATCATCTTTAGAGAGAGCTCATCAAGGTTGTTGAATAACCAGAGTAATAGCTGTCCAGATGCCATAATGAGATTTATGTAAAATATTGTGTGGGCAGAAATTATAATTGCTTTTTTTTTGTTGTCACAGAAGCAAAGTTTACATTTTTCAATTTCCACCTTTCTGAAGTTCAGTTAACAGGCAGAGATTACAGTTTAACTCCAGGTTATTACTACCTATATGGCAAATGCATATATAAAAAATGTATGCACATCTGTTATCAAAATTTCTAAGCCTCAGCCTATTATCAGAGGATACAAATGCTTCTCTTATATGTACTGTGAATATGTATTGTGAATTCTTTGATATGTATTTAGATGTGAGCATCTAAAGCATCTGAATTCTGTTTTAATTCTAATTTAATTGTAATAATTTAAGCTGCAGAGAGGGAGCTAGTTCTGTGCATATATAATTGATATTTTAATCTGATATTATGTAATAATTTTGAAGGAACATACCATTGAAATATTTTCATGACTTATTATATAGAATCATCAAAATTCCCCCCAGTCAGCTACTTTGGGTAACATGAAATTCATTTCTCCTTTGGTAGTTGTCACTGTTTACAGTGTCAGATAATAATCTTTTAAGCAGCATGAAATTATTTTTCAGAAACAGTATAGTCAGAAAATGTCCTCTTTCTACATATATTACATATGCTTAAAGTTATCCTTCTAATTATTTGTTAATTGGAAACAGAGTCCATAGACTAACAATTTGGTCGTTATACTTCTTTGCTCACTTACTGTTTACATTCTGCAAGGGAGATGGAAGGGGAAAATTGTCAAATATTTCATCAAACATGAATGTTGTACCAACAAAAGTGACTAAGTGACTCAGCACCTTGGCCTGAAAAAGTGCTGATATTTCTGTCATCTTCAGATCTGAATAACAGAAAATGTTTAGATGATCAAACTGATGATCATCAGTGAAGGAATCAACAAAATGTACTTACAGAAGTAATGATGCAGGTATAGCAAGGTATCTTACCTATTCACATCCTCATATTTACTTTAAAGAACATCTTTTGAGAACAAACATAAAAAAAAAAAATCTGATTATACACTGGATAAAGATTCCCTCTCTCGGTCCATAGTGTGCATGGAAACAACAGAGGTCTCTATTCATGCTTTCTGGATCTGTACCTAAACCCACCACTTTGTCCAATACTGCCTGACACACACAGAGGAAGGAAGAGGAAAAGATTGTAATATTTCAAGGCCTTGGTCTCTGAAATCATTTGCCCTTCACCTGTCAGTCTGTCATGATCTTAAGAACTGGAGACTACTGGAAAGCAAAATTGCTTAGGTTATGAGAACGGGTTTTCCCATCACTACTGAAAGCATCCTAGTTCCACCTGGAAAAAAAACGAATATATATTAAACTGGATCTTAGTTTTGTCCAGCAAAACACTATTCAATATGTAGGGGAGTACACAATCAGCAGAACCTGAAAAATAAATGACAAATCTTGGTTGCAGTTATGCCATGCTGATTTAATGCAAAGTGTGATGGCTTCAGATACGTGGTTTTTCAATAATATGCATTCAATTCCACAGAAGTATGTTATATTTATTCATAGCAGAATAGCAGATGCAGCTGTATTGTGTTAGTTTCAAAGCATATATGTTGTGTGGGAATATGCATTGGATGGGCAAGTACTTCTGATGGAAAAAGATGGAGTTGAGAAATAAATGTCTTCATGTAAATAAAAACATATTGGCTGTGACAAAAACATGCTTGCTTCTATAAATATAATTTTTGAAAGAAAACCTGTTTGTATTTAAAAATAAAATTCTATCATTTAGAAAGTAGTTACTGATTTCAGAAGCAATTGACAATGTATTAAATTCAGCAAAATTACTTTGATTTCAGTGTGTATTGCACATCTTTCTCTGAAATTGTACTGTGTTGAAAAGTAAAACAAACACAAATCCAGCTCAAATATTTCCAGTCTCAAAAGCTTTGTGGTAACCTTTTACACATGAAACCTGTCAGTCTTTATTAAATCATGAAGATTTATTTTGGATTCTTTAATTTTTAGTTGTGTTTATTTACATTTCTGAGACTTCCATTTCAGTAATTGATGAGCTGACACTCTTCACAGCTCTTTGATTTCAAATTGATGCACATCATTCACAGCTGTTCATAGAATCATAGAATCA